>NC_135237.1:104170880-104475047 GCF_051348905.1 Ranitomeya variabilis | reverse complement strand
TTGACTTTTCAATGCAAAATTTACTGGAATTAAGGTGGGACGCCATGTCGCGTTTGGAGAGCCCCTGATGTGCCTAAACATTAAACCGCCCACAAGTGACACCATTTTGGAAAGTAGACCCCCTAAGGAACTTATCTAGATGTGTTTTGAGAGCTTTGATCAATCAAGTGTTTCACTACAGATTATAACGCAGAGCTGTGAAAATAAAAATTCTTTTTTTTTTCACAAAAATGATTTTTTAGCCCTCCGTTTTGTATTTTCACAAGGGTAACAGGATAAATTGGACCCCAAAAGTTGTTGTCCAATTTGTCCTGAGTACGCTGATACCCCGTATGTGGGGGGAACCACTGTTTGGGCGCATGGCAGAGCTCGGAAGGGAAGGAGCGCCATTTGGAATGCAGACTTAGATGGATTGATCTGCAGGCGTCACGCTGCATTTGTAGAGCCCCTGATGTACCCAAACAGTAAAACCCCCCACAAGTGACCCCATTTTGGAAAGTAGACCTCCCAAGGAACTTATCTAGATATGTTGTGAGAACTTTGAACCCCCAGGTGTTTCACTACAATTTACAACGCAGAGCCGTGAAAATAAAAAATCTTTTTTTTCCCCACAAAAATGATTTTTAGCCCCCCAAATTGTTATTTTCCCAAGGGTAACAAGAGAACTTGGACCCCAAAAGTTGTTGTCCAATTTGTCCCAAGTACGCTGATGCCCCATATGTTGAGGTAAACCCCTGTTTGGGCGCACGGTAAAGCTCGGAAGGGAAGGAGCACTGTTTTACTTTTTCAATGCAGAATTGGCTGGAATTGAGATCGGACACCATGTCGCATTTGGAGAGCCCCTGATGTGCCTAAACAGTGGAAACTCCCCAATTCGAACTGAAACCCTAATCCAAACACACCCCTAACCCTAATCCCAACGGTAACCCTAACCACACCCCTAACCCTGACACACCCCTAAATCTAATGCCAACCCTAATCCCAACCGTAAATGTAATCCAAACCCTAACCCTAACTTTAGCTCCAACCCTAGCCCCAACCCTAACCCCAGCCCTAACCCCAGCCCTAACCCTAGCCCTAACCCTAGCCCTAGCCGTAACTCTAGCCCTAGCCCTAACCCTAACCCTAGCCCTAACCCTAACCCTAGCCCTAGCCCTAACCCTAGCCCTAACCCTAGCCCTAACCCTAATGGGAAAATGGAAATAAATAAATTTTTTTAATTTTATTATTTTTCCCTAACTAAGGGGGTGATGTAGGGGGGTTTGATTTACTTTTATAGCATTTTTTATAGCGGATTTTTATGATTGGCAGCCGTCACACACTAAAAGACGCTTTTTATAGCAAAAACATTTTTGCGTCTCCACATTTTGAGACCTATCATTTTTCCATATTTTGGTCCACAGAGTCATGTGAGGTCTTGTTTTTTGCGGGACGAGTTGACGTTTTTATTGGTAACATTTTCGGACACGTGACATTTTTTGATCGCTTTTTATTCCGATTTTTGTGAGGCAGAATGACCAAAAACCAGCTATTCATGAATTTCTTTTGGGGGAGGCGTTTATACCGTTCCACGTTTGGTAAAATTGATAAAGCAGTTTTATTCTTCGGGTCAGTACGATTACAGCGATACCTCATTTATATCATTTTTTATGGTTTGGCGCTTTTATACGATAAAAACTATTTTATAGAATAAATAATTATTTTGGCATCGCTTTATTCTGAGGACTATAACTTTTTTATTTTTTCTTTGATGATGCTGTATGGTGGCTCATTTTTTGCGGGACAAGATGACGTTTTCAGCGGTACCATGGTTATTTATATCCGTCTTTTTGATCGCGTGTTATTCCACTTTTTGCTTCCCTGTACCGCCGGCACACCGTGAACATGTTTGATCGCGGTGTGCCTGGGGTTAATGTGCCGGGGGCGGTCCGTGATAATCAGCTGACACCTGGCCGCGATCGGCCACGCTCCCCCCGTGAGCGCCGCCGATCGCGCTGGACGTACTATCCCATCGGTGGTCATACGGGCCCACCCCACCTCGATGGGATAGTACGTCCAATGTCAGAAAGGGGTTAAGGTTCGAAAAATGCCAACCAACTAAGATATAGAACTCTGCACTACTTAGAGACAGGTGAGTGGACTTTACTATTAGGCTATGTGCACACGTTGCGGATTTACTGCGGATCTGCAGCGTTTTTTTCCGTGCAGAAACGCAGATCTGCAAGTGATTTACAGTACAATGTAGATCAATGGAAAAAAAATTGCTGTGCTAATGGTGCGGAAATTTCCGCACGGAAACCGCTGCGGATCAAAAGAAGGAGCATGTCATTTATTTGTGCGAATCTGCAGCATTTTTGTACCCATTCCATTATAGAAATCCGCAGGGGTAAAAACGCATGAAATCCGCACAAAATTTGCATAAAAAACGCATCGCATCCGCACCTGCGTTTTCTGCCAAGAGATGCAGAATCTGCCCAAAAAATTCCAGAGGCAAATCCGCAACATGTGCACATAGCCTTATTTCACTTAGCAGCAGCATGGAGGAGATCATTCAGTAGAAATGTGCAGCATAGCAGTGAATTTAACATTAGCGTGAGATAAAACACTCACTAGAGAGCACTCTCTCTCTTTATCACTGCGGCTGCTTCCTTTTCTCTTATCCCCTCCCCACTCCATTGATTACTAATACCAAAACCAGGCAACATACTAGATACTGAGGGGGAAGGAATAGCGCTAAATAGTGCCAAACAGCCCCTCACCGAAGAAAACCAACTCCATAAGAGCCATAGAAAATGGGAGAAAACTCGGAGTATATAGATAATAGATACTTTATTAGTACACATACATAATAACTAATCCATACAAAAAATTTTTTACACGACATATAGTAAAAAACCAGGATGGTAAAACGGATAGGTGGGAATCGCCCAGTGTGCACCGTCTATGGGGCCAGCATGCATGCCATTATTGATAAGAGACCTACTCCTATAATTGTGTCTAAGTCTATGAGCCAAACTGGCATAAAGTGACCGGTAGTACAGGTTACTCTTACCGCTGCTGGGCACCAAGGCGGCGCACACCGGGTCAGATCCTCAAGCACAGTCCCCGACGCGCGTTTCGCCCACGATGTTGATTGCTTTATCAAGGGGAGAGGATCTGACCCGGTGTGCGCCGCCTTGGTGCCCAGCAGCGGTAAGAGTACCCTGTACTATCGGTCACTTTATGCCAGTTTGGCTCATAGACTTAGACACAATTATAGGAGTAGGTCTCTTATCAATAATGGCATGCATGCCATAGACGGTGCACACTGGGCGATTCCCACCTATCCGTTTTACCATCCTGGTTTTTTACTATATGTCGTGTAAAAAATTTTTTGTATGGATTAGTTATTATGTATGTGTACTAATAAAGTATCTATTACCTATATACTCCGAGTTTTCTCCCATTTTCTATTGATTACTATATGCAGTATGTAACTTGATCTCTCAGTGATCTGAAAGTATGTCTTGACACAGGACGGATTTTAGTAGTTTTTGAGAATTAACAATGAGTTAAAATGGACAGAAGGAAGGAGATGTAGCTGATTAGTTGAGAAAGAGACATTTTCTCCAAGCAGATATATGGTATTACAAAGTATCTGATATTCACACATTAGATTTATGCAAAATTTGTCAAATGTACAATGACCCTTTAAACTTTGGAATATACCCAAGATATTAGGTGTAAAAAGTAAAAGTAATGTAAAAGACGAAAAGAAGGAAGGAAAAATGAAAACACAAAACAAAAAGGGATGTGGAGAGAAAATGGATATGGCCACAAAGGAGTGCAAGATAGGGTGCTCAAGGTGAAGGTGAGAGTGGCAGTATGTATATTCTCATGGATTCATCATGTCTTGACATTATAGATTATTTCCACTGAAAATGAAAAAGTTTGCTTCATTATGCTGTAGTTATAGTTTTTTGCATTTTCTTTACCTCTGTAATGCCCACAACCTGAGTTGTTTTAGTAATTTGTTTTACTCTTTTGGCATGGTGAAACATTTCAAAATGATAGTCCTGATCACATCAAAGTAGAGGAAATAACCCAAAGTCATCAAAGACCCATCATCATTTCACGTTCCTTATCTTGCCAACACAGATAAACACTCAGTACAAGTGGAAGGCCAAAGCTTTTGAAGTGGCAGGCTTAGGATTCTACCCAATAAACCTCAGGGTATATTGGAGGTGCCCATGCCAATTCTGTACTGCTCAGCAAATCTGAGGTTTCACACCAAACAGATGTACAGTATATGCCCTTAGATTTTTATGTGTTCAATTTAATCCAGTATGATCCTCAACAACATACATTGAATTGTTCACTTTCATGAAATATACAGCCAGCGGGAAGAAAAACAGATCTCATCTGACCTCACTCAAATGATTCAAACACTGTGTGCACTGCCTTCTAAACAGCAATCTTATCTCTGCAGTCATCTCCACATTTTTCACATGACCAAGAAGAGGAAACGTCATCAGTGATATGTAAACTGTCAAATAGATTTTCTTGAGATATTTCTTTCCAAATATTGCACATAGAATTATTTATACGATATGTGGAAAGTTGAACGCATCAATCCTTATATCTGTATGTCTCTATTCAATGTGCATTGATACTAATAATATAAATTATAAATATGATGATAAATATCATATATATGTAGTATTACAAGTATCATGCTTGCAATATATTCGTCTTGAACTGCCACTACTCTTCTTGGAGGCTTTGGCAGAGACGCTGGGCACTTTGTGGAACTCTAACCTGTCCATCTATTTGAATAGCCAGACAGTTTGACCAATTAAATTATACTAATTTTATTAATTAAAATGATATTAAAGTATGTTAATTATACTTTACTAGCTCAGTGAATTTGGACAGCTGCAGCTGGCGGTTTCTTGCCGAAAACGATATAAGCACATCCAGTAGTTTTTGATACAGTCCGCTTACTTGGCGCTGCTGTCAGACACCAGTGGGTTGAACTGTGTCTTACCAGGAGCATTGTATGGACACACTTGCTCAGTCGATACGGTATAAAGTCCATAACATCAGCTTTTGTTAAACGTCAAACAGGAGTTTTATGTTTTATCTAATGAAGGAGCTGGATTGGCTCTGAAACGCGTCATGTTGTACATATCAATAAACAACTTTGTACCCTATCAATTGACCAAGTATGTCCATTCAATACATGGTATCGTTCTGACATCCACCACCCTCCTGGACCGAGGATTCTACTGGAGGTACAATCACAGCATTTGACTGGTCAGAAAGAAGACAGGTCATAAGACCAATCAGAAGTAATATTCAGAATCCAATCAGCAAGCCCATCGCTATTTAAATTTCCTTTAGTTGTAGCTTTGTATGTCATTGTGTCCCTGGCTCCGGTCATTCTTTTCAACTTGCTCCACCAGTCAGCGACTACTCTATAGATGAAACCTGGGAGTCCCTGCAAATGAGCCCTGTATAAGGCTCAAAAACTGAAAATCAGATGGTTCATAAGATTCAGTCAATAAGTTATCACCTATCTTGTTTAGTTGGATAACTTATTTTTACCAGACAACCTCTTTAGCTCTAAGTACTGGGTGTGACTATTCTCTTTATCAAGGGTGTCTCTACAGTGATGAGCATTGTCCTATCATTGCATTAAACTCTCCATTAGTGATGAGCGAGTATACTCTTTGCTCAGGTTTTCCCGAGCATACTCGGGTGGTCTCCGAGTATTTGTGAGTGCTCAGAGATTTAGTTTCTGTCTCCGTAGCTGCATGATATGCAGCTGCTAGACAGCTTGAATACATGTGGGGATTTCCTAACAACCAGGCAACCCCCACATGTACTCAGGCCTAGCAGCCACAAATCATGCAACTGCGTTGACAAAAACTAAATATCCGAGCACTCAGAAATATTCAGAGACCCCCGAGCATGCTTGGGAAAACCCGAGTAACGATTGTACTCGCTCATCACTACCCTCCATAAAATTAGATAGCTGTTGGTCCAAGTGATTGATCAATCGACAGTTTCAAGTGCTTCTCACAAAATTAGAATATCATCAAAAAGTTAATTTATTTGAGCTCTTCAATACAAAAAGTGAAACTTGTATATTATATAGAGTCATTACAAACAGATTGATCTATTTCAATTGTTTATTTCTGTTAATATTGATGATTATGGCTTACAGTCAATGAAAACCCCAAAGTCATTATCTCAGTAAATTAGAATACTTTATAACACAGCTTGAAAAATGATTTTAAAATCCGCAATGTTGGCCTACTGACAAATATGTTCAGTTAGTGCACTCAATACTTGGTCGGGGCTCCTTTTGCATCACTTACTGCATCAATGAGGCATGGCATGGAGGCGATTAGCCTGTGGCACTGGTGAGGTGCTTTGATAGCTTGTGTGCATTGTTGGGTCTGGTGTCTCTCATCTTCCTCTGGACAATAACCTATAGATTCTCTATGGGGTTAAGGTCAGGCGAGTTTGCTGGCCAATCAAGCACAGTGATACTGTTGTTTTTAAACCAGGTATTGGTACTTTTGGCAGTGTGCACAGGTGCCAAGTCCTACTGGAGAATTAAATTTCCATCTACAAAAAGCTTGTGAGCAGAGGGAAGAATGAAGTGCTCTAAAATTTCCTAGTAGACAGCTGCGCTGACTTTGGTCTTGATAAAGCTCAGTGGACCTACACCAGCAGATGACATGGCTCCCCAAACCATCACTGATTGTGGAAACTTCACACTAGACCTCAAGCAGCTTGGATTGTGTACCTATCCACTCTTCCTCCAGACTCTGGGACCTTGATTTCCAAATTAAATGCAAAATTTACTTTCATCTGAAAACAACACCTTGGACCACTGAGCAATAGTGCAGTTAATTTTCTCCTTGGCCCAGGTTTGACGCTTCTGGCGTTGTCTATTGGTCATGAGTGGCTTGACAAAAGAATTGTGACACTTGAAGCCCATGTCCTGGGTACGTCTGGATATGGTGGCTCTTGAAGCAATGAATCCAGAAGCAGTCCACTCCTTGCGAATCTCCCCCAAATTTTTGAATGGCCTTTTCTTGACAATCCTTTCAAGGCTGCGGTTATCCCGGTTGCTTGTGCACCTTTTTCTAGCACACTTGTTCCTTCCACTCAACTTACCATTAATATGCTTGGACACAGCACTCTGTGGACAGCCAGCTTCTTTTGTGGCTTACCCTCCTTGTGGAGTGTGTCAGTGACTGCCTTCTGGACATCTGTCAAGTCAGCAGTCTTCCCCATGATTGTGGAGCCTACCTTTTTAAACTCTTAGGATTCCTTTGCAGGTGTTTTTGTTAATTATTGTAATTCACTTAGATAATGACTTGGTTTTTCATTGGCTGTAAGCCATAATCATCAACATTAACAGAAATAAACAATTGAAATAGATCACTCTGTTTGTAATAACTCTATATAATATATGAGTTTCACTTTTTGTGTTGAAAAACTGAAATAAATTAACTTTTTGATGATATTCTAATTTAATGAGAAGCATTTGTATCTTGACAGATTTCTGCATTCACAGGAAAGCTGGACTCCAACAAATCTGACAGCAGCTTTTCTCTCAGAGAATAAAAGGACCAGGCCTTTACCCTTCGTGATGTATCAGGGAAGAGTCAGTAGACAGATACTAGACTGCCGGCTGATCCCGCTGGGTTAGGATGAACTCAGTCTGCTGTGTAGGGGTAAGCCGTTAAATGTTACAGAAACACACACTACTGATGAGGGTAACTCAAGCTTCACACATTAGTTTTTTATCAAACTGAAAAACTGTATGTGTTTTTTTCACTGTGCTGGATTAATTTTTGGTACACATCAATTTTTACAATTCATGTTTCATTCATTTTTCTTGTATGAGGAAATGTCTTAGCTTCTCCTACCCATTAATCAGTGCCGGGGCATGTTTTCAGAGGCCGCTCACTATTTACTGAGTGGTGACTGAAGCCGCGTCGGCCGCCCTCTATGACTGAATGCTTGGGGCTGCCGAGAGTTCATTTTCTCCCAGTACCCAATCTTTCAGTGCTGGCGCTGAGCAGCTTCAGAATGCGATTAAACTCCAGAATAATCCCATATCTGCATGTTAATGGCATTTTTTCACATTTTATTTATTTGACTCAGTTATCTAGTGCCATTAATGTTACAGAACTTTACAGACATTATCATCACTGTCCCCATCAGTATGTCTTTAGAATGTGGAATTTGAACCTAGGTCCCCAGAGCTGCAAGGTTACAATATTTAACCACCGAGCCACTGTTCCTTTCAACAGTACCCCATAATTTAAAAATGATGTAGCCCAATCTTGAGCCTTTTCCCTGCACCCCCTCCCACACTATTTTTTTGTTTTTATTTCTCTTCTTCCCTCCTCTATTGTAAATTTTAACATTGGGACATATTGTTCGTTATAGGTTGTCCTCAGCTGTGGATGACATGTTTTTCTTTCCAGATTCAATACCGAGCGGGAGTGGTTGTTTTGTCATCTCCACCACTGTCCACACTTCTAACAGGACTGGAGAGATGCTAATGAGTTTACTATTATATTGTCTTTGTTAAATGACTTACTGAATCAGAAGTTGATGTTATCCCCTTTCCTTTCCCTTCCATATTCTGGGAAACAAACAAACATAGTAAAACATTTCATACAAAAATAAAGAAAATGATGTGCGTCAGAAGCCGTATATTTTATGAACTTGGTTTGATAAAAATCTGATAAAATTTGATAATAGAAAATGGATTTTTTTCAGTATTTACAAGCCAACTCCCTGCATATAGCAGGTTGTGTTTACCATTTCGTACTATAATGAAATACCTTCAAACAATCCCCACACCCTTGTTTCCGTTCTTGGTGAAATATTCTGAAGTACCTTTCTTTTTCCGTTGTGGTCAGACTGTGAACTTGCCAACTTTTATTGCTCAATATCTTGTTTATTATATTAAAAAAATAGAAGTAAACCTGCCTAGATTAACTACTGTACTTTCTGCAAGATCACTTTTTGTAGATATCTATACAGAGGGTTTGTGTCCAGAAAAAGACTTACGGTACATTTAAACTAGAAGTTTGATGAAACAATGGATGGATTATTTCACTTTGCAGATCAGCAGCAGCTATTAGATTCCGCTAACTTCTCAGTCAGGGGGTTGGGAATTGGTTAAAATAAGTGGCATTATTTTAACCCTTTAATGATGCAGATGTTTCACTTTTGTCTTTTTTCTCCTTTTCTTCCAAAAGCAATAACTTTTTTATTTTTCCAAACAGCTTGTTTTTTTTAGGAGACAAGTTGTTATTTTGAGTAACACCATTCTGTTTATCATACACTGTACTGAAAAAGGGGAATTTTTTGTTTACTAGGCTGAAATACGGAAAAACATATCATTACTTTTTCTTGTCAGTGGTTTTTACGGTAATAATTGCGCAGGAAAAATGAAGTGGCAAAATGATACTCCAAGTTAGTATGATAATGGAAATTATCTTTGTACTTTAATTATTTTACTGGTAATTATTATTAAATAATTATTATATTATTTAAAAAAAAGTGGTTTGTGTCACCATTTTCCCAAGGCCAATACATTTTCTTTATTTTTCATTGATAGAGCTGTATAGGGCATTTTGATCACTTTTATTGCGTTTGTGGAGGAGGGGTGGCAAACAAAAAACTGCAATTGAGGTGTTTGGATATTGTTTTCTTTATGGTGTTTATTGTATTGGTTTATCCCTTCCTGACTGGGTTATTTTTCATGTTTTCGTTTTCTTCTCCTATTGCAAAAGCCATGTCTTTTCCATCAACATGAACATATAAGGGCATGATTTTTGTGGGTAGAGTTGTAGGTTTAAGGCCGGCGTCACACTCAGCGTATGAAAATACGTTCCGTTTTTTACGGCCGTAATATGCAGAAATGTTCCCAAAATAGTGATCCGTATGTTATCCTTAAGCAGGGTGTAATAATAATAATAATAATAATCTTTATTTATATAGCGCCAACATATTCCGCAGCGCTTTACAGTTTAACAGTTTCAAACACAACAGTCATAGGTAACAACATTAACAATACAGTAATAAAGCAAAAATAAGACAAAATAAGACGACCCTGCTCGTGAGAGCTTACAATCTACAATGTGTTTATACCACGATTGTCCCAAATGAATATTGGCACTTCATACTATATAACAACACATAGGAGACTCGTTGGGTATTCCCCCAGGCTCCAAAGAAGAGAACCAAAATTATTCAACATTGCAAATCAATTTTATTAGAGCATATAAAAGATAAAAAAGTACAGGACAAAAAATCCAAAGAGTACCCAGGGAAACAATGGGTCAACACCCCAATATATATTATGGAATATACTGAAAAAATACACAAAATATCATGGCAGGCAGTGTCCTCTTGTTTATTTCAGCTGGTTATATAAGGTGCATATGCATATATAAATTCAATATCCCAATTCGGGTATATCTATAATGATGCTCCCATATACTTCCAGCACAAATCTACACAAGGGCACCGCATGAAAAGTATAACTGAAGTGTTGGAGCACATGGATTCCACAGTGCAACAGAGTTAACACGACTGGTGCTAAAATGGTATATCCTATAACCCAATCTGATGAATAAAATAGCGCTATCCAAAGCATCCATTCAATACATGATATATCATACAGTTGGTAAGATCAAATTGCACTCAGCGTATTACCTGATATTGGTGATTCAGCCGATATACAGATGGAGAGTGGTGTGGGAGCATCATTATTGATATACCCGAATTGGGATATTGAATTTATATATGCATATGCACCTTATATAACCAGCTGAAATAAACAAGAGGACACTGCCTGCCATGATATTTTGTGTATTTTTTCAGTATATTCCATAATATATATTGGGGTGGTGACCCATTGTTTCCCTGGGTACTCTTTGGATTTTTTGTCCTGTACTTTTTTATCTTTTATATGCTCTAATAAAATTGATTTGTAATGTTGAATAATTTTGGTTCTCTTCTTTGGAGCCTGGGGGAATACCCAACGAGTCTCCTATGTGTTGTTATAATCTACAATGTGTACAGGGTGTAGCAGCGTATTTTGCGCATGTCATCCTCCGTATGTAATCCGTATGGCATCCGTACTGCGAGATTTTCTCGCAGGCTTGCAAAACCGACATCTAATGGATTTATGTGCTCAAATGTTCGTTAAAACATATATACAGTATACATATATATATATATATATATATATATGTCATTGAGACAGACATATATATATATATATATATATATATATATATATATACTGTATTTATATTTAATTCAGCGCTAGATAGCATAAAAGCCGGTAATTCAATTGCCGACTTTTGCTATCTCCTTCCCAAACCCGACATGATATGAGACATGGTTTACATACAGTAAACCACCTCATATCCCTTTTTTTTTTTTGCATATTCCACACTACTAATGTTGGTAGTGTGTATGTGCAAAATTTGGGCGCACTAGCTATTAAAGGGTTAAATCGCAGAAAAAATTGGTGTGGGCTCCCGTGCAATTTTCTCCGCCAGAGTGGTAAAGCCAGTGACTGAGGGCAGATATTAATAGCCTAGAGAGGGTCCATGGTTATTGGCCCCCCTGGCTAAAAACATCTGCCCCCAGCCACCCCAGAAAAGGCACATCTGGAAGCTACGCGACCAATCAGAAGCTGCGGACGTCTTCTAAGGTATTTCAAGCGCTTGAAAGACCTTAGGTGACGTCACTGCTTTGTGATTGGTCGCGTAGCGGTCACGCGACCGCTACGGACCAATCAGAGCGCAGTGACCTCATCTAAGGCCCTTCAAAGGCGCATTCTTAGGTACAACGGCTCCCGGTTACGGCGGTAAAGTCCAGGGCGCGTCAGAGGGTGAGTATATCCCTATTTTTTATTTTAATTCTTTCTTTTACACATTGATATGGATCCCAGGGCCTGAAGGAGAGTTTCCTCTCCTTCAGACCCTGGGAACCATACAGGATACCGTCCGATACTTGGTGTCCCATTGACTTGTATTGGTATCGGGTATCGGTATCGGATTAGATCCGATACTTTGCCGGTATCGGCCGATACTTTCCGATACCGATACTTTCAAGTATCGGATGGTATCGCTCAACACTAGTAGTTACCTTGCGTCGCGGTGATGCGCCCTCTGCTGGATGTCCTCATATGAACTCGAGCCTGGGAATTTTTCGGCCAAGAGTGTGCAAAGCAGTCATCAAAGCAAAAGGTGGCTACTTTGAAGAACCTAGAATATAAGACATATTTTCAGTTGTTTCACACTTTTTTGTTAAGTATATAATTCCACATGTGTTAATTCATAGTTTTGATGCCTTCAGTGTGAATGTACAATTTTTATAGTCATGAAAATACAGAAAAATCTTTAAATGAGAAGGTGTCCAAACTTTTGCTCTGTACTGTATATATATATGTGTGTGTCAATTACATATATATACAGTATATATACCTATTCTATGTGTAGACATTTATTCTATCTATTCTATTTTAACCTGTCAGTATGATTTTACTGTACACCGGTACGAATTTCTCGCAGGGCAGACGTGTGTTCCGTGTGTAATCCGTATTTTTCTCGCCCCATAGACTTTCATTGGCGTATTTTTGGAGGAATATGCTGGCAATCGCAGCATGCTGCAATTTTCTCAGCATGTTAAATACGGCATAGAAATATACGGCTGATGGAAGCTGCCCCATAGAAAAACATATCCTTTGTTTTTGCGCATCTCCCTCATCTGTATTTCTCTCTAGTGTGACCCCGGCCTTAGAGGCGTATCATTTCTGAGCACCTGACTGGATAATCACTTTCAGGCCACATTCACACGTTCAGTATTTGGTCAGTATTTTACCTCAGTATTTGTAGGCCAATATCAGGAGTGGAACAACCAGAGGAAAAGTATAATAGAAACATGTCACCACTTCTGTATTTATCACCCACAAACAAATACTTACAAATACTGGGGTAAAATACTGACCAAATACTGAATGTGTGAACGTGGTCTAAAAATACAAGTACAATCGCAATTTCTTCTCAGACATCTGTCACTTTTTATTAGATTTAATGCAGTCAGAAATAGTTGACAACAGTAACAACTTTATTGGCAATCTCAGGAATGGGCTTATGTGAACTACAACCACCCTAAAGTGAGTTTCCCTGAGCATTTTGGGGTGGTACATGAGTATACTGAGTAGAATGTTGGTAAGGACAGGTGCAGATGGCTGAAGATCCTCTCATCTGAGAGAATCGGGACAATCATGCAAATGACACTCGGCGTTTGATCAGAGTGTGAGCATAGTGTGATCCTATTCTGTTGAATGATTAGAAGATGGTGAAAAAAATGTCTCCATCTTCTCCATTCTGTCAGTGCACAGAAATACTGCACTCTGATGATATCGCACTGACAGAATGGAGAAGATGTCATTGAGTGTAGTCCGATGTTTCCCATGCACTCATTGACATGCTTGGCCTTGTGTCATCGGATCAAACTCAGACATGCAGTGACCTTTTTACTTTTAGAGACACTGTCCGAGGTAAAAATCGGACAAGTGCCTGGCCCTATAGACTAACATTGTACCAAATGTGATCCGATGTTTTGTCAGATCGCACTTGGACAGCAAGGTTTGTCTGCACCTGCCCTAGCCATGAGAAATGTGGCTATGTCCCTGCTCACACTGTATTTCTACGTTCTGCACATGCCAGAAACATTCTTGCAAATCAGTGATCTAGAATTTTTTTTTACTCATTTGTACATATTTAACATATTTGAAAGTAAAGATCTAGATTACTATGAGGATGTACAGTATTAATTTACTGAAATGCCACTTTAAAATGTATGCTTCCATTTATAGTTCTTCATATGACATAACTTTCAAACCGTATTATATTGTGATCAAAATATTGCATCACTCCAGAAAAAAAATACGGTACCTTACCACCCGATTATAACCTGCTAAATCATTGATATCTACATACGTGAGTTGTGTATTCCTTTGATACATCTATTTCCAATTTTGGAAGGGTATTGATTGTAAACTACAGTACGACCACTGAGCCTGCAATTTCTAACCTCACATCGCTCCATAAATTAAAATATCAATTCTATAATGCTTTCTAATTCCTAGCACAGAGTGTAAACTGTAGCACACACAATACTGTATAATGACGTAAGCCTCTAATCTGTCATCTATGGACGCTCGTTTGTAAATTTTCCATTTCTTTTCTGTCCAGATAAATATTTTACCACCTTTCATCTATTCACTTGCTCTGTGTATAACAGGTATTGTGCCTGATTTTATAAACTGTTGCCTATGAATATTTCATCACCTATCTCTATTTTTGTCAGGATTGTAATGCCCTCTCGTTTTTTTTATTGAGTATGATTAATATTTCATTGTCATATCTTAGCTGCAGGTTGGTTTGCTTTTGTGTCTGCCTTCGTTCCTATTCAAGTATTTAATGCTTAATCCATAAAAAAAAAAAATGCAGCTCATCAGATTGGGTCTGGAATTGGGATCACAATAACTTTTACAGTGCTTTTGCAATGGTACATTTTACAGCTGCACTTTAATGCAAATAGTGTACGTCCCCCATCTTAGCAGTGGCAGATCATAAATATATGATGAGCACAATACACGGAGCATGTATGAGTAGTAGCCTCTTACCTGTCTGAGCTCTCAGTGGTCATAGAAGGACACCTGAATTTCAATTTTTTTAATAAAAAAATAGAATATTATTTATACTGTATTTCAAGACTCTTATTACAGCAACAGTTTTAAACAGAATGTGCCACCAGTAAAAGAACTATTGTTTAAACCAAGTTATACGTGTATTTTTTTTCTATTTTTGCCATTTTTCATTTTTATATCACAATCTTTACTAGAGATAAAAATAAAAAAAATCTTGCATTTTTGAAACTGGCCACTACAACTTTTTTAGACTGTAACTTCTTTGTTGTTTTAGGAAATTCACATGTACCGTACATTAGCAGCAATGAACAGACTCTGACCCTTTCTTTTGTATTGAATTATCAAATAAGCGTGTGCAAAGGTCATTTGTGAAGGAAGGGGGAGGAGGTGAGCTGTGACATCACCTATTGTGATTGGTGGATTCTGTGTTATCAGCCGTGTATAGGGGTACTATCGCTATACACAGCCAATTTTAGTTTTTACTGTTTCGTCTTTTTTTTACTCTTCTTCTACCAAGAGCCATAACTTTTCCATCAACACCACCATATCAGGGTTTGCTTTTGTAGGATGGATTGTAGTTTTGACAGACACCATTCATTGTATTGTGCCGTGCACTGAAAAACTAGGAAAAAAGCTCATTTTATTAAAGGGAACCTGTCAGCTGTATGTGTTTAGCTCTGAAACACTGCGGCGTTTCAGAGAAAAATATAATTTAACAGCCACTCGCGGCTTCTTCGTGCCCACCACCCTGGAGTGACAGATATATCCCTATACATGCACGCAGGGAGAAACCTGTCAGTCACTGGCAGTGAGAAGCCGCTGGACACCCACCCAGTCTACTAGTCTCCCACCATGTGGGTCTTGGTCCCTGGCAACTTTCAATCTATGCTTTTCTCAACACCCCTCCGGTCTTCTGCAGTTTGTGACTTGCCAAACTGCTCCAGTGTTTGTAGAGCGGAGCGGAAGTCACTTTACAATGTAAGCTTATGAGAGCCAGAATGAGGGTTCTATAGACTTATATTGAGAGCTTGTAGCCATTAGCTCTTACTTCTGGTCAGGCAGGAGCTGCGGTCTAAGATGGAGGAACGGGACAGGAGCAGCACCGTGAGGAGCAGAAGACGGCTGGTAAGTATATTACCATGGTCAGAGAACAGACATTAGTGATATTACTCAGGGGCCGAAATTAAAGAAACCCACTGGAGTAGTTCTTTAAGGGGTTGACTAAATATTTGTTTTAAAGAATGTAAAATGATGAACACAGTATAACACTGCCAGTACCTGCATGTGTGGAACAGGCTCAGCTCATGTACTCAGACTGATTTCATGATGGCTCTAACCATCATGAAACGTTAAAGCAATGTTCCTCACCTCCAGACTTCTAGGGCAACCAACAGATAATTTCTCAAGATTTCTTTAGTGTTGGACAGGTGATAATTCCATCAACTGTGGAATAGGGCCACAAGGACTGAGGTGGAGGATTGCTGCATTAACGAGTTACATGAGCATATAAACCAGTATTCTTTTCCACACTTACTAGACCTGACTTATTTTTCCTACTAACAGTAATAAGGAAGTAATATATGCTAAAATAGTATTTTTTCACAGCCCTAGTAATAACTAATGTAATATATTTCTGTTACCTATTAAGGTGGAAAGTTTGCATATATTTGAATATCCTGAAATACAAGTTGCTAAAAGCAAAGTTAAACAGTACTGTGACATGAGTTACCTCAGATTGACGTATTTATACCTCTATAAACCACACATATGCTAGCTTAAAGACTTGCTACTTCTAGGATATTGACATTAACAATTGCATAATATAAAATGGATGAAGATGGAGCACTTGCCATAATAATTCAGGCATACAATATAGATAATAAAGAAGAATGTAACATAAAGATATGGCATACATGGCAAATGACACAGCAAATTCTGGCATTCAGTAATGCCATACAATATACCAGTCTGGCATACAATAATAATAAAAAGATATGGCAAATTCTGGCACACAAATAGATAATAAATAAGAATGTAACATAGTAGACCTTGATGATGGCGCACAGATTACAAGCAATTAAAAGTGGATGTGAACTTTTTCTGTATAGAAGGAAGGGGAGTCCTCAGCATCATTTTCTTTATGTGGGTCCAAGGAAATGCAGCCTGACACTGCTTGGCATTATAATTGGTGACATCTATGTATAGGATTCACTTTACAGGGTTACTGAATGCATTCTGCGTACATAAGATAATGAGATTACCTACAAAATAGAAAAATGGCCCAATTGTAGCTAGTAGTACAGTACCCAACCTATCTCAAATAGTACACTAAAAAGCAGATACTATAAACTATATCATAATAAAATAGTAATTTTAATAAATATAGTTTCATATAACTTTGTATAAAACAAGCATGTAGAAATGGTGGGAAAAAACCCACCAGGGAGCCAGGGGTCAGATTGTATGGGATACAGTACATATGATACAAAAATGTTACAGTACTACATTGGTCAGACATAATGGCACAATACATAAAGCATAAAATATAAAGCCAACAAAGTACTAAACAAACAGTACATATATCAATAAATATAAAGCAGCAACCCAACAGGCACTCTGCATCCCGACATACATTTTGATTGAGCTTCTACCAAGGGGATAAATCTGTATATACGACTCATTTTGCAGGGTTTCTGAACGCATGCATTAGATAATGTTACTTATGCACACGTTTAAAGGGGTTGTCCCTGGACTTTGATTTTGATGACCTATTTTTAGAATAGGTTGGAGGTCCATCACCGAGGAGCCCCTCAGTGTGCAAAGCTGTAATGGTCCAGTGCCACACACGGTTTACATCCGGCCACTGGTGGAGCTGATTCAGTTGATCAGTTGTCCATCTCCACCATTCAGATATTGCTGATCTATTATAAGTACAGATCTGTAATATCCAAGTTGTGGACAATATCTTTATCATGTTTGTTATTCCTTTAAAAGCACAAAAATATGCCATTCATGGAGAACTTCAATCAAAAGAATAATCTCCACAATCTATTAGATAATACATAATTTGCCAGATCCTTACAATCTATATTATACACTCTGTTAGGATTTGGTTCGGCAAATTGCATCTGGAGTCACCTAGATTCTCAAGCCCTTCTCTCTATAGAACATTGGTGGCATGTGATAATTTCCACAAGGCTGCACTTTGGTTACTAAAGGTGTATATTTTTCCCAGTTGCATAGTTACAGTAAATATATGGCTATATACCTGTAGTAAATAATGTAAATACGTCACAATTGCAGCCACCGCCATGTGAGTGAGAAGTCCTCTTTAAAGGGAACCTGTCGCCAGGAATAATGCAGGGGTTAATCTGCAGGTTTACAACATTATGATGCTGCCCGGTGTCTGCATGCAGCTGAATGCAGCGGGGAGAAAATGATCTTTATTCTCCCCGCCAGCATGCGGTATTCAGTCATAGGGGTGGCGCTGGCCATCATGGAGCTTAATCATCAGAGCAGCATTGTAATAAAGACCCTGGAGGGGTTGAATCGTTTTATGTAACCTTTTGCCATTTTGCATATGTCTACTTTCACGGATAATAAAACTTCTTTGCATCACTGGATATAAGAATGTGCAGTGAATATTTCCTGCCTTGGTCAAGGGGTCGTGTACCTCGTCCAACCAGCACCTCGCATAAGGACCGAGTGCACGCCAATCTTCTGACATCTCCTCTGTATGTTTGTCACAGGTCTGCATTTAAAGGTGCCACAAATGTTCCCATCCTGGCATAAACGCACGTCATATTGCCCAGGACTGTCGTAGTGACTGCGATTGGTAAATCTGTAGACGATGTTTGGTTCCCGTCAGATCCAAGTTATCGCTACAATCCACTATTCTCGGTTGTGTCGTAATAATTTACTTATGTAAAGCAATAGACCTTGTCAAGAAGCCAACGCTTATCACTCAGCGCTCTCCTGATTAATTTTCAGTTTGGATACAGTAAACCATTAGAGCAGCAGGGGGCCAAGAAAATGTAAAATCATGTTTTGAGCAACAGATACATAAATGTCAACAAACTGCAATTAATCTTATTCCATAGCGTATTTGTCCTCTAATACATAATATGAGGAACTTTCCCACTACTGATCACATGACAGTGGTAATATTTTGTCTGCGACGTTATTTTTTTCACGGGGGAGGGAAGATACCTGTCCTTATTTGAACTCCTGTACATACACAAATCTATCTCTCTGAAGAAGCCTCCAGTTTCATTTTGCTTTCAAGTACAATCTGTAATCTGCAGGTGCATGACTGCCCACGTCTACAAAACCTACATGACATCCCCGATCTGACAGGTATGCAGCTGTTACTGAGGACATCTCTGCCGTTTTCCTAATCATGTACCCTCTTAATAAGAATCACATTACAGCACCACAAATAAAAGGTGTGATAGATAACATGCTACATTCATTTAGGAGATATTTATAGTATCAGTAATACGAATACATTTTTAATTGTGAAGAACTCGGCATCAGCGGGTTCTGCTCTCGTATAAACAAAGTGTTTGCTACTATTAGATGTGGACACCGGAACCTGTCACATTACTAATTTTTCTGCAAAGCAACGATATTAATTACATTATTAATTATCTACACTGCATTTCCGTAAATGTAACGCAATTATCTAGTGTAATTACTGTAAATGCTGCAAATCTGAGTTATTTCAAAATGCACTTTGCACAGTAGGAAAACTAATAAAAGTTGTCAGGAAGCGTGCTTTATTTTTATTTTTGCTGAACTGAGCGTGAATATTAGAGATTTCTGGAGAATAGCTGTGAACCACTATAATCTTTCACTCTAAAAACAAAAAATTGAAAATGCTACAAATGAAAAATGTTCAGGATTACCTCAAAACATATTATCGTAGCCAGATTTCCTCTCCTAAACCCATGTTTGCTATTATCACCAGTCCTGTTCTATTCATATCCCACCTGTGCCATCAAAGTGACCACAGTGAAAAAGATGGTACATGAATAGCTGTGTTGGTGAGCATAGTATAAAAGGACATAGCACAACAAAAGACAGCACAGAAATATTTATCTAAATGGGCTTTAAGAATGTTCCCTGGGCACAAAATGTGAAAAAGCTATATATATATATATATATATATATATATATATATATATATATATATATATATACACTCACCGGCCACTTTATTAGGTACACCTGTCCAACTTCTTGTTAACACTTAATTTCTAATCAGCCAATCACATGGCGGCAACTCAGTGCATTTAGGCATGTAGACATGGTCAAGACAATCTCCTGCAGTTCAAACCGAGCATCAGTATGGGGAAGAAAGGTGATTTGAGTGCCTTTGAACGTGGCATGGTTGTTGGTGCCAGAAGGGCTGGTCTGAGTATTTCAGAAACTGCTGATCTACTGGGATTTTCACGCACAACCATCTCTAGGGTTTACAGAGAATGGTCCGAAAAAGAAAAAAAATCCAGTGAGCGGCAGTTCTGTGGGCGGAAATGCCTTGTTGATGCCAGAGGTCAGAGGAGAATGGGCAGACTGGTTCGAGCTGATAGAAAGGCAACAGTGACTCAAATCGCCACCCGTTACAACCAAGGTAGGCCTAAGAGCATCTCTGAACGCACAGTGCGTCGAACTTTGAGGCAGATGGGCTACAGCAGCAGAAGACCACACCGGGTACCACTCCTTTCAGCTAAGAACAGGAAACTGAGGCTACAATTTGTACAAGCTCATCGAAATTGGACAGTAGAAGATTGGAAAAACGTTGCTTGGTCTGATGAGTCTCGATTTCTGCTGCGACATTCGGATGGTAGGGTCAGAATTTGGCGTAAACAACATGAAAGCATGGATCCATCCTGCCTTGTATGGAGCATCTTTGGGATGTGCAGCCGACAAATCTGCGGCAACTGTGTGATGCCATCATGTCAATATGGACCAAAATCTCTGAGGAATGCTTCCAGCACCTTGTTGAATCTATGCCACGAAGAATTGAGGCAGTTCTGAAGGCAAAAGGGGGTCCAACCCGTTACTAGCATGGTGTACCTAATAAAGTGGCCGGTGAGTGTATGTATATATATATATATATATATATATATATATATATATATATATATATATACAGTATATATAGTGAAAAAACTATATATATATATAGTGAGGTAGTAACTCCTGATACAGCTAGGGATCGCTGTTTGTGCTCCCCAGGATATGCACGGAGGCGTGTGGTGAGGCTATGGGAATGCATTGCAGTCACAGGCATAGCTGAGATTGCAATGGTGAAGCAGTGACCGATGTCACAGGTACAGGTCACTATGTGTTCTCCCCAGGTTATGCACGGATGCACGGAGGTGTATGTAGGCCATAAGTGTGCATGGCAGTCACGGGCTTAACTGTGACTGCAATGGGGACTAATAATAAAAATAAGTGTTAGTCTTGGACATGCTATTGTACAAGACAGAGGTAGGGAAAACCAGCTCTGGAATGTGTGTTTTGAAACTGACTGCAGTATGTTAGTGGAGCAGTCCATTTAATTTCCTGCCCGGGTTTTCCATGTGGCTGAAGGCCACATGTTTCTGTGTTAAAAAGCCCTGTAGTATAGAGTCAGGGGTGTCAGGGTCAGAGTCAGAGTCCAGCTGGTGTTTGGAGGAGAGCAAGAGGCTCTGTGGAGCATTGTCGGTGTGCGGTGACACAGGACAGAGCGGAGCAAGCAGCCAGGTGAGCTGAGATGCCTGGCACCCACATCTAACATAGTGCTGCTGCCATCCACGGGAACTGGTCAGAGGAGGACCAGCGTGTTTAGTGGCCGCAAACCAATGGAGAAGTTGTGAGTAAAGCTGTGAGTGAAAGAGACATTGACATGGCGCGCGGTCGCCCAAGGTTACTGGATAAGGAGAAGTCCAGCAAGTTTAGGGGCTGCAAACTAATGAAGTGAAGCTGTGACACAGTGGTGCAGGGCACCCATGGGAACTAGTCAGAGGAGGACTGGCATGTGTAGTGCCTGCAACATCTAATGCTGTGTGAATAGAGACTTTAATATGGCACGTAGACACCCACAGGAACTAGTCAGGTGTTGTGAATTTGGATTCTGGGCTCCCCCGGTGGCTACTGGTGGAATTGAACTGGTGTCTTCATCTTCTCTGTTCACCTGTTCCCATCAAGATGTGGGAGTCGCTATATAACCTTGCTGCTCTGTTAGTTGCTTGCCGGTCAACAATGTTATCAGAAGCCTCTCTGTGCTTGTTCCTGCTCCTAGACAACTACTAGATAAGTTGGACTCTTGTCCATGTTTGTTTTTGCATTTTTGTTCCAGTTCACAGCTGTAGTTTCGTTACTGTGTCTGGAAAGCTCTTGTGAACAGGAATTGCCACTCTGGTGTTATGAGTTAATGCCAGAGTTTTAAAGTAATTTCTGGATGGTGTTTTGATAGGGTTTTCAGCTGACCATGAAAGTGTTCTTTCTGTCTTCTGCTATGTAGTAAGTGGACCTCAAATTTGCTAAACCTATTTTCATACTACGTTTTGTTATTTCATCTTAATTCACCGCCAATACATGTGGGGGGCCTCTGTCTCCTTTCGGGGTATTTCTCTAGAGGTGAGCTAGGACTAATATTTTCCTCTGCTAGCATTATTTAGTCCTCCGGCTGGTGCTGGGCATCTAGAATCAACGTAGGCATGCTACCCGGCCACTGCTAGTTGTGTGTTAGGTTTAGTTCATGGTCAGCTCAGTTCCCATCTTCCAAGAGCTAGTTCCTATATATGCTGATGCTATGTTCTCTTGCCATTGAGATCATGATAGTTTGACCGGCCCACAAAGTGTTAATTGTTTGGGCTGAAGCAGGAGATAGAGAAGTGTTTAAGGGAAATTTTTTTTTTTTTTTTTTTCCCTTCAGAGTTTTGCTGCCTAGCCCTTAATTGCTGTCTAGCTGCTTCTTACCTCCTCTTAACCCTTGAATGGCTCTGTGTCCACCTGTTTGTAATGGATCTTCAGAGTGTAACTGCAGGTTTGAATAATCTCGCCACGAAGGTACAAAATTTGCAAGATTTTGTTTGTCATGCACCTGTATCTGAGCCGAGAATTCCTTTGCCGGAATTTTTCTCGGGGAATAGATCTGGGTTTCAGAATTTTCGAAATAATTGCAAATTATTTTTGTCCCTGAAATCTCGCTCTGCCGGAGACCCTGCACAGCAGGTCAGGATTGTGATTTCCTTGCTCCGGGGCGACCCTCAAGACTGGGCTTTTTCATTGACACCAGGGGATCCTGCGTTGCTCAATGTGGATGCGTTTTTTCTGGCCTTGGGGTTGCTTTATGACGAACCTCATTTGGAGCTTCAGGCAGAAAAAACTTTGATGTCCCTATCTCAGGGGCAAGATGAAGCGGAAATTTACTGCCAAAGATTCCGTAAATGGTCTGTGCTTACTCAGTGGAATGAGTGCGCCCTGGCGGCGACTTTCAGAGAGGGTCTCTCTGATGCCATTAAGGATGTTATGGTGGGGTTCCCTGTGCCTGCGGGTCTGAATGAGTCCATGACAATGGCTATTCAGATCGATAGGCGTTTGCGGGAGCGCAAACCAGTGCACCATCTGGCGGTGTCCACTGAGAAGTCGCCAGAGAGTATGCAGTGTGATAGAATTCTGTCCCGAAGCGAGCGGCAGAATTTTAGACGGAAAAATGGGTTGTGTTTCTATTGTGGTGATTCTACTCATGTTATATCAGCATGCTCTAAACGCACTAAAAAGCTTGGTAAATCTGTTTCCATTTGCACCTCACCGTCTAAGTTTATTCTATCTGTGACCCTGATTTGCTCTTTGTCATCTATTACCACGGACGCCTATGTCGACTCTGGCGCCGCTTTGAGTCTTATGGATTGGTCCTTTGCCAAACGCTGTGGGTATGATTTAGAGCCTTTGGAGACTCCTATTCCTCTGAAGGGGATTGACTCCACCCCATTGGCTAATAATAAACCACAATACTGGACACAAGTAACTATGCGTATTAATCCGGATCACCAGGAGATTATTCGCTTTCTGGTGCTGTATAATCTACATGATGATTTGGTGCTAGGATTGCCTTGGCTGCAATCTCACAACCCAGTCCTCGACTGGAGAGCTATGTCTGTGTTGAGCTGGGGATGTAAGGGGGCTCATGGGGATGTACCTGTGGTTTCCATTTCATCATCTATTCCCTCTGAAATTCCTGAGTTCCTGTCTGACTATCGTGACGTCTTTGAAGAATCCAAGCTTGGTTCGTTACCTCCGCACCGAGAGTGCGATTGTGCCATAGATTTAATCCCGGGTAGTAAATACCCAAAGGGTCGTTTATTTAATCTGTCTGTGCCTGAACATGCTGCTATGCGAGAATATATAAAGGAGTCCTTGGAAAAGGGACATATTCGTCCATCGTCATCTCCCTTAGGAGCCGGTTTTTTCTTTGTGTCAAAAAAAGACGGCTCTTTGAGACCATGTATTGATTATCGGCTTTTGAATAAAATCACTGTTAAATATCAATACCCATTGCCGTTGCTGACTGATTTGTTTGCTCGCATAAAGGGGGCCAAGTGGTTCTCTAAGATTGACCTTCGTGGGGCGTATAATTTGGTGCGAATCAGGCAGGGGGATGAGTGGAAAACCGCATTTAATACGCCCGAGGGCCACTTTGAGTATTTAGTGATGCCTTTTGGTCTTTCAAATGCTCCGTCAGTTTTCCAGTCCTTTATGCATGATATTTTTCGCGATTATTTGGATAAATTTATGATTGTGTATCTGGATGATATTCTGATTTTTTCGGATGACTGGGACTCTCATGTCCAGAAAGTCAGGAGGGTTTTTCAGGTTTTGCGGTCTAATTCTTTGTGTGTGAAGGGTTCTAAGTGTGTTTTTGGGGTACAGAGGATTTCCTTTTTGGGATATATTTTTTCCCCCTCTTCCATTGAAATGGATCCTGTCAAGGTTCAAGCTATTTGTGATTGGACGCAGCCCTCTTCTCTTAAGAGTCTTCAGAAATTTTTGGGCTTTGCTAACTTTTATCGTCGATTTATTGCTGGTTTTTCGGATATTGCTAAGCCATTGACCGATTTGACTAAGAAGGGTGCTGATGTTGCTGATTGGTCCCCTGATGCTGTGGAGGCCTTTCGGGAGCTTAAGCGCCGTTTTTCCTCTGCCCCTGTGTTGCGTCAGCCTGATGTTGCTCTACCTTTTCAGGTTGAGGTCGACGCTTCTGAGATCGGAGCTGGGGCAGTGTTGTCGCAGAAAAGTTCTGACTGCTCCGTGATGAGGCCTTGTGCCTTCTTTTCCCGTAAATTTTCGCCCGCTGAGCGGAATTATGATGTTGGGAATCGGGAGCTTTTGGCCATGAAGTGGGCTTTTGAGGAGTGGCGCCATTGGCTTGAGGGGGCCAGACATCAGGTGGTGGTATTGACTGACCACAAAAATTTGATTTATCTTGAGACCGCCAGGCGCCTGAATCCTAGACAGGCGCGCTGGTCATTATTTTTCTCTCGGTTTAATTTTGTGGTGTCATACCTACCGGGTTCTAAGAATGTTAAGGCGGATGCCCTTTCTAGGAGTTTTGAGCCTGACTCGCCTGGTAACTCTGAGCCCACAGGTATCCTTAAGGATGGAGTGGTATTGTCAGCCATTTCTCCAGACCTGCGGCGGGCCTTGCAGGAGTTTCAGGCGGATAGACCTGATCGTTGCCCACCTGATAAACTGTTTGTTCCTGATGATTGGACCAGTAGAGTCATCTCTGAGGTTCATTCTTCTGCGTTGGCAGGTCATCCTGGCATTTTTGGTACCAGGGATTTGGTGGCAAGGTCCTTCTGGTGGCCTTCCCTGTCACGAGATGTGCGAGGCTTTGTGCAGTCTTGTGACGTTTGTGCTCGGGCCAAGCCTTGTTGTTCTCGGGCTAGTGGATTGTTGTTGCCCTTGCCTATTCCTAAGAGGCCTTGGACGCACATCTCGATGGATTTTATTTCAGATCTGCCTGTTTCTCAGAAGATGTCTGTCATCTGGGTGGTGTGTGACCGTTTCTCTAAGATGGTCCATTTGGTTCCTCTGCCCAAGTTGCCTTCTTCTTCCGAGTTGGTTCCTCTGTTTTTTCAAAATGTTGTTCGTTTGCATGGTATTCCTGAGAATATCGTTTCTGACAGAGGGACCCAATTCGTGTCTAGATTTTGGCGGGCATTCTGTGCTAGGATGGGCATAGATTTATCTTTTTCGTCCGCTTTCCATCCTCAGACGAATGGCCAGACCGAGCGGATTAATCAGACCCTGGAGACATATCTGAGGTGTTTTGTGTCTGCTGACCAGGATGATTGGGTTGCTTTTTTGCCATTGGCGGAGTTCGCTCTCAATAATCGGGCCAGCTCTGCCACTTTGGTGTCCCCGTTTTTCTGTAATTCGGGGTTTCATCCTCGATTTTCCTCTGGTCAGGTGGAATCTTCGGATTGTCCTGGAGTGGATGCTGTGGTGGAGAGATTGCATCAGATCTGGGGGCAGGTGGTGGACAATTTGAGGTTGTCCCAGGAGAAGACTCAGCTTTTTGCCAACCGCCACCGTCGTGTTGGTCCTCGGCTTTGTGTTGGGGATTTGGTGTGGTTGTCTTCTCGTTTTGTCCCTATGAGGGTCTCTTCTCCTAAGTTTAAGCCTCGGTTCATCGGCCCGTATAAGATATTGGAGATTCTTAACCCTGTTTCCTTCCGTTTGGACCTCCCTGCATCCTTTTCTATTCATAACGTTTTTCATCGGTCATTATTGCGCAGGTATGAGGTACCGGTTGTGCCTTCCGTTGAGCCTCCTGCTCCGGTGTTGGTTGAGGGTGAGTTGGAGTACGTTGTGGAGAAAATCTTGGACTCTCGTGTTTCCAGACGGAGACTCCAGTATCTGGTCAAGTGGAAGGGATACGGCCAGGAGGATAATTCTTGGGTGAATGCATCTGATGTTCATGCCTCTGATCTGGTTCGTGCCTTTCATAGGGCCCATCCTGATCGCCCTCGTGGTTCTGGTGAGGGTTCGGTGCCCCCTCCTTGAGGGGGGGGTACTGTTGTGAATTTGGATTCTGGGCTCCCCCGGTGGCTACTGGTGGAATTGAACTGGTGTCTTCATCTTCTCTGTTCACCTGTTCCCATCAAGATGTGGGAGTCGCTATATAACCTTGCTGCTCTGTTAGTTGCTTGCCGGTCAACAATGTTATCAGAAGCCTCTCTGTGCTTGTTCCTGCTCCTAGACAACTACTAGATAAGTTGGACTCTTGTCCATGTTTGTTTTTGCATTTTTGTTCCAGTTCACAGCTGTAGTTTCGTTACTGTGTCTGGAAAGCTCTTGTGAACAGGAATTGCCACTCTGGTGTTATGAGTTAATGCCAGAGTTTTAAAGTAATTTCTGGATGGTGTTTTGATAGGGTTTTCAGCTGACCATGAAAGTGTTCTTTCTGTCTTCTGCTATGTAGTAAGTGGACCTCAAATTTGCTAAACCTATTTTCATACTACGTTTTGTTATTTCATCTTAATTCACCGCCAATACATGTGGGGGGCCTCTGTCTCCTTTCGGGGTATTTCTCTAGAGGTGAGCTAGGACTAATATTTTCCTCTGCTAGCATTATTTAGTCCTCCGGCTGGTGCTGGGCATCTAGAATCAACGTAGGCATGCTACCCGGCCACTGCTAGTTGTGTGTTAGGTTTAGTTCATGGTCAGCTCAGTTCCCATCTTCCAAGAGCTAGTTCCTATATATGCTGATGCTATGTTCTCTTGCCATTGAGATCATGATAGTCAGGACTGGCATGTGTAGTGTCTGTACAACGGAAGTAAGCCGCATAATATGTGATTGCAAACTAATGGATTGAAGCTGTGTGTAAGAGACTTTGATACGGTGTGCAGTCACCCACGGCAACTGGACAAAGGAAGTCAGCTGTGATTTAAAGCTGTGTACTATGTAGTGCTGTGAACTGGTGTGAACTGAGCACTAATGATATGCACTTGTGTGAAGTTTGGACATTTATTGTGTGAAGTAAACACATCAAAGAAACTTTTGCTTTGAATTTTGTGGGTCACTGCTTCATCAACAAGTAATGGTGCTACTGCTGCACTACAATATATATATATGTATATGTATATATATATATATATATAGAGAGAGAGACTCAAAAAAGAGGCAGCACTGCATTGTTAAAGTGAAACATGTGGTAGGTTTAATCGACCCACATAGCCGGGCCCGGCTATGTGGGTCGATTAAACCTACCACATGTTTCACTTTAACAATGGAGTGCTGCCTCTTTTTTGAGTCTGTGTGAATCTGGTGCAATCATTGGACTGGGTGCCTGGGGCCCTGCACCCGAAGATAAGTACAAGTGTTGTGCTGTTCCTTTTTCTTTACTATATATATATATATATATATATATATATATATATATATATATATATATATATATATATATATATATATATATATATATATACAGTACAGACCAAAAGTTTGGACACACCTTCGCATTTAAAGATTTTTCTGTATTTTCATGACTATGAAAATTGTACATTCACACTGAAGGCATCAAAACTATGAATTAACACATGTGGAATTATATACTTAACAAAAAAGTGTGAAACAACTGGAAATATGTCTTATATTCTAGGTTCTTCAAAGTAGCCACCTTTTGCTTTGATGACTCCTTTGCACACTCTTGGCATTCTCTTGATGAGCTTCAAGAGGTAGTCACAGAAAATGGTCTTCCAACAATCTTGAAGGAGTTCTGTTATGGACCTGGTGGTTAGGAGCACCCGAAATGACCTGATGGTTAAAATGGAAAAACCTGGGACAAGCTCTGAGGACGTGGTAACTCTACTGACCGCAATCCCTAATCCTATCACACACTAGAAATAGCCGTGGAGCGTACCTAACTCTCCCTAGATGCCTCTTCACAGCGTAAGAGCTAACTACCCCTAAAGATAGAAATAGTAGCCTACCTTGCCTCAGAGAAATTCCCCAAAGTAAAGGTAGCCCCCACAAATATTGACTGTGAGTTAAGAGGAAGTAACAAACACAGGAATTAAACAGATTTTAGCAAAGGAGGCCGAATCTTCTCTAGACAGACAGAGGATAGGAAAGGGAACTATGCGGTCAGTATTAAAAACTACAAAAACCACGCAGAGTGTGCAAAAAGACCTCCACACCGACTCACGGTGTGGAGTGCAGCTCTGCACCCTCAGAGCTTCCAGCTAGCAAGGAAATATCATAATAGCAAGCTGGACAAAAACATAGCATGTACTAAGAAATATATTCAAAAAAACCAATGAACAGCAAATGGACTAGCAAGGACTTAGCTTCTGCTGGAGTAGACAGGTCATCAGAGAAATCCAAGAGAGATCTGAACCCGTACTGAGACATTGACAGCTGGCATGAATTAACGACCTGGGCAGAGTTAAATAGGGAAGCCAGCAGCAACAATAAACGAGGCAGCTGAGAAAGCCACCCTCAAAGATCAGCAGTTCCACTTAAAGCCACCAGAGGGTGTCCAAGGACAGAACTCACCAAAGTACCATTCACAACCACAGGAGGGAGTCCGAGAACGGAATTCACAACAGAGTTCCCAGAGATGCTTAGCACTTGTTAGCCCTTTTGCCTTCACTCTGCAGTCCAGCTCACCTCAAACCATCTCGATTGTGTTCAGGTCTGGTGACTGTGGAGGCCAGGTCATCTGGCGTAGCACCCCATCACTCTCCTTCTTGGTCAATTAGCCCTTACACAGCCTGGAGGTGTGTTTGGGGTCATTGTCCTGTTGAAAAATAAATGATGGTCCAACTAAACGCAAATCGGATGGAATAGCATGTCGCTGCAAGATGCTGTGGTAGCTGTTGTGAATTTGGATTCTGGGCTCCCCCGGTGGCCGCTTGTGGAATTGGACTTGTCATCCTCTTTCCTGTTTCACCTGGTTCCATCAGTAGTGGGTGTCGCTATTTAAGCTCATTTCTCTGGTGGTTTCTTGCCGGTCAACAATGTTATCTGATGCCTCTCAGTGCTTGTTCCTGCTTCTAGACAACTACTAGATAAGTTGGACTTTTGTCCATGTTTTGTTTTGCCTATTTGTTCCAGTTCACAGCTGAAGTTTTGTTACTGTGTCTGGAAAGCTCTCGTTGATCAGGGATTGCTACTCTGGCGTTATGAGTTAATGCCAGAGTTTAAGGTAATCTCTGGATGGTGTTTTGTTAGTGTTTTTCTGCTGACCATGAAAGTATACTATCTGTCTTCTGCTATCTAGTAAGCGGACCTCAAATTTGCTAAGACTATTTTCCTGCTGCGTTTGTTGTTTCATCTGAACTCACCGTCATTATATGTGGGGGGCTACTGTCTTCTTTGGAATATTTCTCTAGAGGTGAGCCAGGTCTTATATTTCCCTCTGCTAGCTATTTAGGTCTTAGGCCAGAGCTGGGCATCTAGCGATAAATAGGAAATGCTACCTGGCTATTTCTAGTTGCGCGGCAGGCTTAGTTCATGGTCAGTATAGTTCCATCTTCCGAGAGCTTGTCCCTCTATAGGCTTGCTATGATCTCTGCCTGCAGAGATCATGACAGTTTGACCGGCCAATAAAGTGTTAAAGACCCAGGTTGAGAAAGGAGAGTTATAAGAAGTCTGCTGGAATTTTTTTTTTTTTTTTTCCAGTCTGCCTTGCTGCAGTCTTTTTTCTCTCTCTCCTCCTAATCTCTGTATGCTCTGTGTGCACCTGACAATAATGGATCTCCAGAGTGTAACTGCGGGTTTGAATAATCTCATCACGAAAGTACAAAATTTACAAGATTTTGTGGTACATGCTCCGGTATCTGAGCCGAGAATTCCTTTGCCGGAGTTCTTCACAGGGAATAGAGCTAGCTTCCGAAATAATTGTAAGCTTTATTTGTCCCTGAAGTCTCGTTCAGCTGGAGACCCTGCTCAGCAGGTTAGGATTGTGATTTCCTTGCTCAGGGGTGACCCTCAAGATTGGGCCTTCTCATTGCCAGCAGGGGATCCTGCGTTACGCGATGTGGATGCGTTTTTTCTGGCCTTGGGCTTGCTTTATGAGGAACCTCATTTGGAACTTCAGGCAGAAAAAACTTTGATGGCACTATCTCAGGGGCAAGACGAAGCTGAAGTTTTCTGCCAAAAATTCCGTAAATGGTCTGTGCTTACTCAGTGGAATGAGTGCGCCTTGGCGGCAACTTTCAGAGAAGGTCTCTCTGATGCCGTTAAGGATGTTATGGTGGGGTTCCCTTTGCCTGCAGGTCTGAATGAGTCCATGACAATGGCTATACAGATTGATAGGCGTCTGCGGGAGCGCAAACCGGTGCACCATCTGGCGGTGTCTATGGAAAAGACGCCAGAAAGTATGCAGTGTGATAGAATTCTGTCCAGGAGCGAGCGACAGAATTTTAGACGGAAGAATGGATTGTGTTTCTATTGTGGGGATTCTACTCATGTTATATCAGCATGCTCTAGGCGTACAAAGAAGCTTGATAAGTCTGTTTCCATTGGCACCATTCAGTCTAAGTTTATTTTGTCTGTAACCCTGATTTGTTCTTTGTCATCCATTGCCACGGACGCCTATGTTGACTCTGGCGCCGCTCTGAGTCTTATGGATTGGTCCTTTGCCAATCGTTGTGGTTTTGATTTAGAGCCTTTGGAGACTCTTATTCCTCTGAAGGGGATTGACTCCACCCCATTGGCTAATAATAAACCACAATACTGGACACAAGTAACCATGCGTATCAATCCGGATCACCAGGAGATTATTCGTTTCCTGGTGCTGTATAATTTACATGACGATTTGGTACTGGGATTGCCATGGTTGCAGTCTCACAACCCAGTCTTGGACTGGAGAGCAATGTCTGTGTTGAGCTGGGGATGTAAGGGTATTCATGGGGACGTACCTTTGGTTTCTATTTCGTCGTCCATTCCCTCTGAAGTCCCTGAGTTCCTCTCTGATTATCAAGACGTCTTTGACGAACCCAAGCTTGGGTCGTTACCTCCGCACCGTGAGTGCGATTGTGCCATAGATTTGATACCGGGTTGTAAATATCCAAAGGGTCGTTTGTTTAATTTGTCTGTGCCGGAACATGCTGCTATGCGGGAATATATAAAGGAGTCTTTGGAAAAGGGACATATTCGTCCATCTTCTTCTCCCTTGGGAGCTGGGTTTTTCTTTGTCTCAAAAAAAAGACGGCTCTTTGAGACCATGTATTGATTATCGGCTTCTGAATAAGATCACTGTTAAGTATCAATACCCATTGCCATTGCTTACTGATTTGTTTGCTCGTATAGAGGGTGCTAAGTGGTTCTCTAAAATTGATCTTCGTGGGGCGTATAATTTGGTGCGGATCAGGCAGGGGGATGAGTGGAAGACCGCATTTAATACGCCCGAGGGCCACTTTGAGTATTTGGTCATGCCTTTTGGTCTTTCTAATGCCCCTTCAGTTTTCCAGTCTTTTATGCATGATATTTTCCGCGATTTTCTGGATAAATTTATGATAATATATCTGGATGATATTCTGATTTTTTCTGATGACTGGGACTCTCATGTCCAGCAGGTCAGGAGAGTTTTTCAGGTTCTGCGGTCTAATTCTTTATGCGTTTTTGGGGTCCAGAAAATTTCCTTTTTGGGGTATATTTTTTCTCCCTCTTCCATTGAGATGGATCCCGTCAAGGTGCAAGCTATTTGTGACTGGACTCAGCCCTCCTCTCTTAAGGGTCTTCAGAGATTTTTGGGCTTTGCCAACTTTTACCGCCGATTTATTGCTGGTTTTTCGGATGTCGTTAAACCACTGACTGATTTGACCAGACAAGGCGCTGATGTTGCTAATTGGTCCCCTCATGCTGTAGAGGCCTTTCAGGAGCTTAAGCGCCGTTTTGCCTCTGCCCCTGTGTTGCGTCAGCCTGATGTGAATCTGCCTTTTCAGGTTGAGGTTGACGCTTCGGAGATCGGAGCTGGGGCAGTGTTGTCGCAGAAAGGTTCCGACTGCTCCGTCATTAGGCCTTGTGCCTTCTTTTCTCGCAAATTTTCGCCCGCAGAGCGGAATTATGATGTTGGGAATCGGGAGCTTTTGGCCATGAAGTGGGCGTTTGAGGAGTGGCGCCATTGGCTCGAGGGGGCTAGGCATCAGGTGGTGGTATTGACTGACCACAAAAATTTGATTTATCTTGAGACTGCCAGACGCCTGAATCCTAGACAGGCGCGCTGGTCTTTATTTTTTTCTCGCTTTAATTTTGTGGTGTCATACCTACCGGGTTCTAAGAATGTTAAGGCAGATGCCCTTTCTAGGAGTTTTGACCCGGACTCTCCTGGTAATTCTGAACCCACAGGTATCCTTAGGGAGGGAGTAATTTTGTCGGCCGTTTCTCCTGATCTGCGGCGGTCCTTGCAAGAGTTTCAGGCGGATAGACCGGATCGTTGTCCGCCTGATAGACTGTTTGTTCCGGATGATTGGACCAGCAGAGTCATCTCTGAGGTACATTCTTCTGCATTGGCAGGTCATCCCGGAATTTTTGGTACCAGGGATTTGGTGGCAAGATCCTTCTGGTGGCCTTCCCTGTCACGAGATGTGCGAGTCTTTGTGCAGTCATGTGACGTTTGTGCTCGGGCCAAGTCTTGTAGTTCTCGAGCTAGCGGACTGCTGTTGCCCTTGCCTATTCCTAAGAGGCCTTGGACACACATCTCGATGGATTTTATTTCAGATCTGCCTGTTTCCCAGAAGATGTCTGTCATCTGGGTGGTCTGTGACCGTTTCTCTAAAATGGTCCATTTGGTTCCTCTGCCCAAGTTGCCTTCTTCTTCTGAGTTGGTTCCTCTGTTTTTTCAGAATGTTGTCCGATTGCACGGTATTCCTGAGAATATTGTTTCTGACAGAGGTACCCAATTTGTGTCTAGATTTTGGCGGGCATTCTGTGCTAGGATGGGCATAGATTTGTCTTTTTCATCTGCTTTTCACCCTCAGACTAATGGCCAGACCGAGCGGACTAATCAGACCCTTGAGACATATCTGAGGTGTTTTGTCTCTGCTGACCAGGATGATTGGGTTGCTTTTTTGCCATTGGCAGAGTTCGCCCTCAATAATCGGGCCAGTTCTTCCACCTTGGTGTCCCCGTTTTTCTGTAATTCGGGGTTTCACCCTCGATTTTCCTCCGGTCAGGTGGAATCCTCGGATTGTCCTGGAGTGGATGCGGTGGTGGAGAGATTGCATCACATCTGGGGGCAGGTTATGGACAATTTGAAGTTGTCCCAGGAGAAGACTCAGCGTTTTGCCAACCGTCATCGTCGTGTTGGTTCTCGGCTTTGTGTTGGAGATTTAGTGTGGTTGTCTTCTCGTTTTGTCCCTATGAGGGTCTCTTCTCCTAAGTTTAAACCTCGGTTCATCGGCCCTTATAGAATATTGGAGATTCTTAATCCTGTTTCTTTCCGTTTGGACCTCCCTGCGTCCTTTTCCATTCATAACGTTTTTCATCGGTCGTTATTGCGCAGGTATGAGGTACCTGTTGTACCTTCAGTTGAGCCTCCTGCTCCGGTGTTGGTTGAGGGTGAGTTGGAGTACGTTGTGGAGAAAATTTTGGACTCTCGTGTTTCCAGACGGAAACTCCAGTATCTGGTCAACTGGAAGGGTTACGGCCAGGAGGATAATTCTTGGGTCAATGCATCTGATGTTCATGCTTCTGATCTTGTTCGTGCCTTCCATAGGGCTCATCCTGGTCGCCCTGGTGGATCTGGTGAGGGTTCGGTGCCCCCTCCTTGAGGGGGGGGTACTGTTGTGAATTTGGATTCTGGGCTCCCCCGGTGGCCGCTTGTGGAATTGGACTTGTCATCCTCTTTCCTGTTTCACCTGGTTCCATCAGTAGTGGGTGTCGCTATTTAAGCTCATTTCTCTGGTGGTTTCTTGCCGGTCAACAATGTTATCTGATGCCTCTCAGTGCTTGTTCCTGCTTCTAGACAACTACTAGATAAGTTGGACTTTTGTCCATGTTTTGTTTTGCCTATTTGTTCCAGTTCACAGCTGAAGTTTTGTTACTGTGTCTGGAAAGCTCTCGTTGATCAGGGATTGCTACTCTGGCGTTATGAGTTAATGCCAGAGTTTAAGGTAATCTCTGGATGGTGTTTTGTTAGTGTTTTTCTGCTGACCATGAAAGTATACTATCTGTCTTCTGCTATCTAGTAAGCGGACCTCAAATTTGCTAAGACTATTTTCCTGCTGCGTTTGTTGTTTCATCTGAACTCACCGTCATTATATGTGGGGGGCTACTGTCTTCTTTGGAATATTTCTCTAGAGGTGAGCCAGGTCTTATATTTCCCTCTGCTAGCTATTTAGGTCTTAGGCCAGAGCTGGGCATCTAGCGATAAATAGGAAATGCTACCTGGCTATTTCTAGTTGCGCGGCAGGCTTAGTTCATGGTCAGTATAGTTCCATCTTCCGAGAGCTTGTCCCTCTATAGGCTTGCTATGATCTCTGCCTGCAGAGATCATGACAGGTAGCCATGCTGGTTCAGTATGCCTTCAATTTTGAATAAATCCCCAAGTGTCACCAGCAAAGCACCCCCACACTATCACACCTCCTCCTCCATGCTTCATGGTGGGAACCAGGCATGTAGAGTCCATCCGTTCACCTTTTCTGCGTCGCACAAAGACACGGTGGTTGGAACCAAAGATTTAAATTTGGACTCATCAGACCAAAGCACAGATTTCCACAGGTCTGATGTCCATTCCTTGTGTTCTTTAGCCCAAACAAGTCTCTTCTGCTTGTTGCCTGTCCTTAGCAGTGGTTTCCTAGCAGCTATTGTACCATGAAGGCCTGCTGCACAAAGTCTCCTCTTAACAGTTGTTGTAGAGATGTGTCTGCTGCTAGAACCCTGTGTGGCATTGACCTGGTCTCTAATCTGAGCTGCTGTTAACCTGCAATTTCTGAGGCTGGTGACTCGGATAAACTTATCCTCAGAAGCAGAGGTGACTCTTGGTCTTCCTTTCCAGGGGCGGTCCTCATGTGAGCCAGTTTCTTTGTAGCGCTTGATGGTTTTTGCCACTGCACTTGGGGACGCTTTCAAAGTTTTCCCATTTTTTCGGACTGACTGACCTTCATTTCTTAAAGTAATGGTGGCCACTCGTTTTTCTTTACTTAGCTGCTTTTTTCTTGACATAATACAAATTCTTACAGTCTATTCAGTAGGACTATCAGCTGTGTATCCACCAGACTTCTGCACAATACAACTGATGGTCCCAACCCCATTTATAAGGCAAGAAATCCCACTTATTAAACCTAACAGGGCACACCTGTGAAGTGAAAACCATTCCCGGTGACTACCTCTGGAAGCTCATCAAGAGAATGCCAAGAGTGTGCAAAGGAGTCATCAAAGCAAAAGGTGGCTACTATGAAGAACCTAGAATATAAGACATAATTTCAGTTGTTTCACACTTTTTTGTTAAGTATATAATTCCACATGTGTTAATTCATAGTTTTGATGCCTTCAGTGTGAATGTACAATTTTCATAGTCATGAAATTACAGAAAGATCTTTAAATGAGAAGGTGTGTCCAAACTTTTGGTCTGTACTGTATATATATAATGGTAATATATATGTGTATATATATATATATATATATATATATATATATATATATATACACATATATAGATTGTAAGCTTGCGAGCAGGGCCCTCATTCCTCCTGGTATCTGTTTTGAACTGTGATTTCTGTTATGCTGTAATGTCTGTTGTCTGTATAAGTCCCCTCTATAAGTTGTAAAGCGCTGCGGAATATGTTGGCGCTATATAAATAAAATTATTATTATTATTATTATATATATTATATTTTCCTACCTTGCGGTAGGTCATGAAGATATGTAAGAAGATACTGATAGTAGTGGGCTATGAGCTCAAATCATAAAACTGGATTATTTGATGCTGAAAGCAATACAAATCATCATGTTTTTACATACAAATTTTTCATGCTACCTTGTAGTGCAATGTTTGAGATCTGCATCCTTCCTCATTTTAGAAGAACCCACAAGGGGTATTATGTATACTACTTTTAACATGTAAAGCGCCATGGAATAAATGCCTCTATAATGATAATAGACATTATACATGAGTCATCCTTCTATGAGGCAGAATGGAGGGATGCTCTGTATAATCTGCTTCCTTAAGGTACCGTCACACTAAGCAACGTCGCCAGCGATCTGTGACATTGCAGCGTCCTAGGGAGCGATATCGCTGTATTTGACACGCAGCAGCGATCAGAATCCCGCTGTGAAATTGCTGGTCGCTGCTAGAAGGTCTGCACATTATTTGGTCGCTAGGTCGCCGTGTATCGCCGTGTTTGACAGCAAAAGCGACGATACCAGCGATATTTTACACTGGTAACCAGGGTAAACATCGGGTTACTAAGCGCAGGGCCGCGCTTAGTAACCCGATGTTTACCCTGGTTACCAGCGTAAAAGTAAAAAAAACAAACAGCACATACTTACATGCGTCCCCCAGCGTCTGCTTCCTGATACTGACTGAGCTCCGGCCCTAAAGTGAAAGTGAAAGCAACAGCGGTGACGTCACCGCTGTGCTGTTAGGGCCGGAGCTCAGTCAGTGTCAGGAAGCAGAGGCTGGGGGACGCGCTGGTGAGTATGTACTGTTTGTTTTTTTTACTTTTACTCTGGTAACCAGGGTAAACATCGGGTTACTAAGCGCGGCCCTGCGCTTAGCAACCCGATGTTTACCCTGGTTACCCGGGGACCTCGGCATCGCTGGTCGCTGGAGAGCGGTCTGTATGACAGCTCTCCAGCGACCAAACAGCGACGCTGCAGCGATCGACATCGCTGTCGCTATCGCTGCAGCGTCGCTTAGTGTGACGGTACCCTTAGACCGTCACAGAGTAAATACTTGTCTGGTTGTAAGCCTTTACTGGTAAAATCTGCTGTCAGGTGGAAGGGGTGAGCTGGTCTGATCTGTGCGATCAACTGCTAAAGGTACCGTCACATTAAGCGACGCTGCAGCGATATAGACAACGATGCCGATCGCTGCAGCGTCGCTGTTTCGTCGTTGTATGGTCGCTGGAGAGCTGTCAGCAGGGCCGCGCTTAGTAACCCGATGTTTACCCTGGTTACCAGTGTAAATGTAAAAAAAAAAAAAACACTACATACTCACATTCCGGTGTCTGTCGCGTTCCCCGGCGTCCACTTCCCTGCACTGTGTAAGCGCCGGCCCTAAAGCAGAGCGGTGACGTCACCGCTGTGCTTTGCTTTACGGCCGCCACTGACACAGTGAGTGCAGGAAGCTCTGAGCAGCAGCGCGGACGCCGGGGGACGTGACAGACATCAGAAGGTGAATATGTACTGTTTTTTTTTCCTTTTACAATGGTAACCAGGGTAAATATCGGGTTACTAAGCACGGCCCTGCGCTTAGTAACCCGATATTTACCCTGGTTACCATTGTAAAACATTGCTGGCTTCGTTGCTTTTGCTGTCAAACACAACGATACACGCCGATCTGACGACCAAATAAAGTTCTGGACTTCTAGCTCCGACCAGCGATATCACAGCAGGATCCAGATCGCTGCTGCGTGTCAAACACAACGATATCGCTATCTAGGACGCTGCAACGTCACGGATCGCTATCGTTATCGTTGTTAAGTTGTTCAGTGTGAAGGTACCTTAAGGGTACTTTCACACTAGCGTTTTTTGCAATACGTCGCAATGCGTCGTTTTGGCGAAAAAACGCATCCTGCAAAAGTGCTTGCAGGATGCGTTTTTTCACCATTGACTAACATTAGCGACGCATTTGCGACGCATTGCCACACGTCGCAACCGTCGCGCGATGGTTGCGCCGTGTTGTGGTGGACCGTCGGATGCAAAAAACGTTACATGTAACGTTTTTTGCTGCCGACGGACCGCCATTTCCAACCGCGCATGCGCGGCCGGAACTCCGCCCCCACCTCCCCGCACCTCACAATGGGGTGGCGGATGCGCTGGAAAAATGCATCCGCTGCCCCCGTTGTGCGGCGTATACAACGCTAGCGTCGGTAACCTCGGCCCGACGCACTGCGACGGGCCGAGCCCGACGCTAGTGTGAAAGAAGCCTAAGACATCCCGTTAACCTCCAGATTTGACCTAAAATTGACCTGCTTAGAAGACTCCTTAATCATTTACATTTACTGCATTTTGGCAAATCTTATTATCTGGATAAGTAGTGAAATGACCCACGCCATATATGCAGTGTGTTGTGGCTAGCACTGCTCCCAATCTGTATGGGGTACCAGTTTTCCAGGGGAACTGACCACTGGCTTGACCTGACCAGAAACATTCAAACGTATAGTGAAGTAACAGTATTTAAAATCCATGAATGCTGCAAAGATTCAGTTCCAATTGTGAACACCATAAAAGATAGTGTTGAAATTTACAAAATATTCAGCTCAATGTAACGTTTTGGGCAACAAACCCTTCAACAAATATCATTCAAGGTGAGCTGGCTCATGCACAAAGCCAGTATTTTGGAGTAGTGGTCCCAGATCAGCACCATATCTTGGAAGGTATGTGCGTGTCCTGCTAACAGAGGAATAAAGGAGGTAGTCCAGCTTCACAGAAAAGCAACAGCTGATGCTCTCAGCTCCAGAAACGCGTGGATGTTTGCATTTTAACCTGTCACCAGTTTGTATGCACACCTAATAAAAGAATATTTGCTTTTCCATGAAGCTGGACAGCGAAGTAAGCAATAACTTTGCTAAAAGTTCAGATTTTCACTTGCAAAAACAGCAACAAATTGTGTGTTTTTTTAACGTAATATTTTGGAGAGTGATATATGCAGCATAATTTGACAATCAGGTCAAAAATCCATACCACAACTTAATTTATGCTGCGGAAATTCGTACCAGGAGCATACGCACTCGTGAGCATACACTATGGGAAACGCCACACACTGCTAAATTCTTTGTCGAAAGTTCTGCAGCTGTGCATATAGATAACCACAAAATATTTAGCACAGGTCCATTTGAGAACTCAGTCTAGTCACCTCAAGTTTATTTTTAAAAATAAAACATACACTATTCACAAAAAGTTAGTGATATTTGGATTTATTGAAAACGTAAAAAGTTCAGACTACAGTGATATTTTATCATGAAAGTAAGGCATTTAAGTAGAAACAAAAGTGGTGGGTATACCCCAACAAAAATGGTCATGTGGCATTGAGCATCACGTACAGCTTGACAACGACGTCTCATGCTGTTCACAAGTTGAGTTATTGTCTGCTGGGGTACAGAGATATGAGCCTCCACACAGCGACTCAGCTGATCCCACAAGTTTTCTATTGGATTCATGACTGTAAAAAGTGCAGGCCACTCCATTTGAGGTACCTCAGTCTCTAGCAGCCGTTCCCTAATGATGCGACCTCAATGAGCTGGAGCATTGTCGTCTATGAAGATGAAATTAGGCTTGTGTTGTTCGTTAAGGGACACAATGACTGGATTAATGTTTTTCAAGTAAGAGGGGCTTGTCACTCTACCATTCACTAAGTGAAGGCAGTTCTGTATTGACTAGACACACATGCCTACACTGCAACACCTCCACCACCACAGGCTTGTCTGGTGACAACAGTGTCTGATGTATAGCGGTCTCCTTGACGTCTCCAACATTGTTGGCGTCTATCATTTCTGCTCAGCGTAATTCAACTTCATCAATGAACAGCACTGATGGACACTGGTCCCTCGTAGATGCTCCCTAGCCCATGCAAAATGATGATGCCCTTTCCGAGTGGTGTAGTCAGGTATCCTTACAGGTCACACAGTCCACACTGATGTAAATGGTTTAGAAAGGTCTGACGTGACACTTGGGTTCCTCTCACCTTCCTTAAATGTGCCTGGAGTTGTGTGGCATTCATCATCCTGTACCAAAGGGCATTGTTCACAGCGAAGTGGTCATTAGTGTTGGATGTGTCCAAAGTACATTCACTTCTCTGGCTTTCTGTGACTCTTCCAGTCTCTCTGTTGCAACCTGCCAATGACAGTCTGTGACACTCTAAGCTCAGTGGCCATTTCCGTAAGAAAATCCTGCTTGTGGTGCTGGTTATCAATTGTTAGGTGTTGTCTTGGTCTTATGATGTCAAAATATGTACAGCATGATGAGGAGGATGGTTTAAATACCAATTCTAATTGAACCCCGAATTTTATTGGCTGATTCATGGAACAAACACCTGTTGTGAATTTTGCCATTAAAGAAGTTGTCCACTACTTGGACAACTCCTTGTCATAACTCATGCTTGGCCCCGATAAAAAAAAAACTTTATACTCACCTCCCATGTTGGTGTCGTTCCCGCGGTGCCCAATCAGCGCTGGCGCCACTGTCTCCTCCTTCTGTCGAATTGAACATGAAGAGGAAGTCAGAGATCAGCTGCAACCTGGACTTCCTCTTCATGTTTCATTTTAAAAAAGGTGGGGACAATGACGCCAGCGCTGATTGGACACAGGGCTCACGTGTCACAACAAAACAGAAGCACCAGGAAGAGCAAGTGCTAAACGGTGCTTGCACGGGAAGTGAGAATAGGCTTTTTTATTTTATCAGGGCCAAATATTTAGGTTGAGAAGGGGTTGTCCTAGTAGTGGGCAACTCCTTTATGATCCTTGTTAGAGAACAGTAAGTTGTGCATAAAGTACTGGAACATTGAACAGTTGGACATGTGTATTAAAACGTCTAGAGATAGTTACATTATGTTCACCAGAAAAGGTTAGAGTGCATTCTAGGATCATCTTAAGATGTCACCTGAAAGCCAAATATCTCAAACTTTTTGTGAGTAGTGTATCTATCAATGCCCAAAGAAGAGGAGCACATACTGTAATGTATAACTTACCAAGGGAAAATTTAAAAAATATTAATATAAAAAATAATATTGGTTTGGTCACAACATTTTTTTTTCAATAACAAACTGTATGTTAGCATTTACAAATGAGATAAAATTCCTTCTAAAAATCTCAACTTCCTCTTATTAGATTTAAAGAGGACTTTCACCAATTTTTTTCATGTTGAACTAGACCCAGAGTTGACGTTAGCGGCAGACAGACTAGATATCTACTTAGGGCCCCCGCCAGTGGCCACTGATAGCGGCAGACCACTTGGCTGCTATGGGGCCAGTAAGTCAGGGGGGCCCGGCGTCAGCGGCGCCTTCCCCATTGCATTTAACTCTATCGGCATCATAGATGCCGATACAGTTGAGAGCAATGATGGAGGAGAGATTGTCAGATGACGCTCCCTCCCCATCATTCCGCTCTGCCTCTGATGGAGCGGGTGCACGATAATGTCACTTCATTGTGCATCATGCTGCCGTCAGCAGTGGAGCTGCCGAGATGCTCTGCAGGGGCCAGAGCAGCAGGGAACAGGGAGAGGTATTATACTTTTTTATATATATCAATGATTAAGTGGTGGCCATAATACTGCAGGACTGTGGGGATGTATTGTACTCTTTGAGGGGCCACATTATGCTCTATGGGGTGGCTGCATTGTGCTCTATGGGGGGCTGCATTATACTCTATAGCAGGGGTCCCCAACCTGTAGCTCGGGAGCCACATGTGACTCCCGGTCCCATGAATTGTGGCTCGCGGATGTCTGCCAACTTGGTGCATTAGCTCCAGGTCTAGCAAACAGGTATGAAGAGCACATCTCAAAATGGTGAACTTTGTGAGTAGCCCTACACAGAAGAGCAGACTTGGATGCACATCTACTGGTCTTGGGGGATTAGAGATAATTTAAGTATGGTACGCTGGAGACAGGATGATACTACGGTCAGAGGAGGAGCTTGAAGCTGGATGTGACTGTCTTGGGAGTGCGTGATGGAAGAATGCTGAATGGGGATATTGTGGGCACCCCTGGATCTTGGTATACTGCTTCAGGGTGATTTGTGAGGAAAAGCTTTGGTTATCATTAAACCCATAATGGGGGCTTTGGTTGCCACTACTGTGAGGGAGGCAGGAGCTGGATGTGGCTCGTGACCCTCTTGCAGAGCTGAATTTGGCTCCAAAGGTCAGAAAGGTTTGGGTCCTCTGCTCTATAGGATGGCTGAATCATGCTCTATGGGGGCTGCATTATACTCTATGGGGTGTGTATTATATTCTATAGGGTGGGTGCATTATACTCTATGGGGTGGCTTCATTATACTCTATGGGGGGCTGCATTATACTCTATGGGGGGCTGCATTTCACTCTATGGGAGGTTGCAATGCACTCTATGGGAGGTTGCATTGCACTCTATGGGGGCTTCATTGTACTCTTTGAGGGGATGCATTATACTCTATGGGGGCTGCATTACACTCTATTGGGTGGCTGTATTAAAATCTTTAGGGTGGCTGCATTATACTCTATTGGGTGGCTGTATTATACTCTATGGCTCTATGGGGGGCTGCATTATATGCTATGGGGTGGCTGCATTATACTCTATGGGGTGGCTGCATTATACTCTACGAAGTGGCTGTATTATGATCTATGTGGTGGCTGCATTATGCTCTATGGGGTGGCTGCATTATGATCTATGGGGTGGCTGCATTACACTCTGAGGGGGATGGCATTATACTCTATCAAGGACTATGGGGAGTGAATTATACTATATTTACTATATGAGACCTGCATTATACTGTATCGAGGACTATGGGGCATATATCATACTATATGAAGAACTATGGGTGCATTATACTATGGGAAGTGCATTGTAATGCATGGAGGACTATGGGGGTGCATTATACGATATGGAGGAATATGAGGAGTGTATTATACTATATAGAGGACTATGGGGAGTGTATAATACTATATGGAGGACCATGGGGAGTGTATTATACTACATGGAGGACTATGGGGAATATATTATACTATATGGAAGACTATGGGGAGTGTATCATACTATACGGAGGACTATGGGGAGTGTATTTTACTATATGAAGGACAATACGGAGTGTATTATAATATATGGAGAACTATGGGGCACATTATACTATATGAAAGACTGGGGCACATTATAATTTATGGAGGCCTATTGGGCACATTACACTATATGGAGGTCTATGGGGTGTGCATTATACAATATGGAGGGCTATGGGGCACAGTATTCTATATGGAGAACTATGGGGCACATTATACTATATGGAGGACTATGATGCACATTATACTATATGGAGGACTACAGAGTGCATTATGCTATGTGGAGGACTATGGGGTGTATTACACTAAACAAAATGTTGACTAGTCATCGAGTGATTGGATTGTTTATGTCGGAACAAAAATCATTGTTCTCAGCACAACATTGTCAGATGAAAACTGCAGATATGCTGCTGATAAAATGATACTGTATGGGTACAGATTTATCTACTAGTGATCGTCCTGTGTCCATCATTGTTCCTCAGTGTAAAGAAACAAGCGTGGAACTTCAATATTGTTGATCACGCTCATTTAGTAATGTGAACTCAGTGCATGTACATATAACCGAAATGTTTCTGTGTGATGGTGCAATATGTTAGCATTTGGGGCCCCACTTTAAACTTTTGCCCAGGGCCCCACTTTGTCTAAAACTGGCCCTGACTAGACACAATAGGTAATTGTAGCTTAGCTGTGGAGCAAAATAAACCTTTTTTTTGCCTCTCCATTGCTGAGATACTGCAAAAGTGTTTGGCAACTTTTTTTTTTTTTAAAGTCCAGGTGTGCGTTATCAGTTTCAATGGGGGAGTGTATTTCTACCGGTATGGTGCTAACCAATCATAAGCAAGTAGCAGCATTCAAAGGAAAGAACACCCCCCACAATAGCAGATAATTTCTCAACACGAGATGTAATAATACAACCCTGGTCTACCCACCTGCATGAGTGGAGGGGCAGCACAGCTGAGTTTAGCTGTGTCACTTTACAAACCCAGTACTCTGATAGTACTTTCTTCTCTACTGTGCTGCTGTTCCCCCCACACTGGCTGTTTGGAGATGTGTCAGTATCACACTTACGTCTGTTGTTCTAAAGCAACAATCTCTGCAGTGCGATCAGGGCTTCTTTACAACTCACACAGGAATAATCTGTCTGTCCTGTGTGAGATGTAATGACACCCTGCTTTGCTTTCACTGCAGGCCTATTGCAAGTTGAGCACAACAGACATAAGTGAATACTAATGTCTCTCTTTGTGGGGGGTGGTGATAGTACAGCAGAGCTGCCAGTGCTATGAAAGGAGAGTTGATAGAAGGGTTTGTAATGTGTCAAGGCTAACTCAGCTGTATTGCCCTCCACACAGGGACTTTATCTGAAAGGTGTTTGTCATCTGTGCTTTATAATCATAGAGGAACCTAGCCCAGGAGATCAGGGCTGTCTGTCTTTATACATCTCACACTAAGAGAAACCTCTTCTGAGCTAGGATGGGGGCATGTTCTTTCGATTGTTGCGGCCTGCTAATGACTGATCAGCACCACACAGAAGTACACACCACCCGTGAAAACGGTCTGTCTGCTAACTTTTTGTTTTTTTAAGCCCAAGTGGGTGTTAACTCATTAGGTGCCAAATAGTTTGGTAATATCTCTGCAATCGAGAAGCGAAATTAAGAACAAAAGCGTTTTATTCCACTCTGCAGCCACTGTTACATTATGTGTTTAGTTCCATGAAAATTTTCTTCTTTAGAGGTTGTAGACATTTTTAAGATTCTACTCACATGATCCCCATATTTGCTGGAACTGAGACTTATCCCATTGTATAAGCTCTATGACAGAGTCACTGGTGAAGTGATGGAGGGGAGATATGCGTCACTGCGCAGGATGGCATCAGTGTTGTAAAACCAGAATAGTTTCCTCCAGCATACTGCATGTTGGGACAGTTTATATAAAGTTATATGATGGGATTGTTTTAGTGGACCGGTTTAGAGCGGTTGGGAGGAGGTCCATGTATCTCCACCTGCAGTGTCCTTACAGGACCTGTGTGATGTCATGATCATGTGATCAGTCACATGACGGAGGAGTCACAAGGTCTGGGCTTAAATAGCTGGCTGCCAAAGCTTCCAGTGTTCAGGAGGTGCCTGGAGAGGACTCCAGGAAAGTATGTGCTAATCTGAACCGTGGACATTACTGCCTGTTCGTGGGTTGATCCCCGCTAGGAAAAGGACTGTGTTTCTTTTGACATCAGGCAAGGTGGAGATCCTGCTGAAACATCTGCTACCAGCACAGCAGCAACAGCAGCTACAACATCAGCAGCAATAGATGGCACAGCAGGAAACAAGCTGCTTATACAGCAAATGCAGCAGCACTTGCAACACCAGCAGCAGATTGGCTTGCTTACAGAGGTGGCTCATGGAAGGCTGGCAGCCCCTTCCCCAAGTCCAGGTAACAAGACGTACGTCCGGAAGACGGTAAGACAAGCCATGCAAAAAAAATGACCTCGGGTGATGATGTGGAGACCTTTTTCGACTGAGTCCGAGTGGGTAACGGAGCATAAGAAGCTACCGCCAGAGCAGTGGATGGAGGTGCTGGCCCCCTATTTGACTGGTGAGCCTCAGAAGGCCTATTATGATTTGGCATTACAGGATGTGCAGGAGTATGCCAAGTTAAAGACTGAAATTTTGGCATGCACAGGCGTCACTATGTCAGTCAGAGCCCAAAGGGTTCACCACGGGGCATATTATGGGGACAAACCACGTCAGTCCCAAATGTTTGACCTACACCATCTGGTGCAAAAATGGCCGCAGATGGAATCCTCCACTCCAGCCCAGATGGTTGAGTGCGTTGTAATGGACAGGTTCGTGCACTCCCATCCTGGTGCATCCTCATATTGGATGGGGGGTCAAAGAGCGGCTCATCCAGCCCTATTGTCCTGGTGCCGAAGCCAAATGGAGAGTGGCGCTTTTGTAACGATTACAGGAAGCTCCATGAGGTGTCCAAGTTCGACGCGTATCCGATGCCCTGGGTCGATGAGCTTATTGATAGGCTTGGGTCAGCCAGGTACATCACCACCCTGGACCTAACAAAGGAGTTCTGGCAAATTCTCATGTCTCCAAGTGCCAAGGAGAAGACGGCCTTCTCTACACCTGACGGGTGCTTTCAATATACCCGGATGCCGTTCGGACTGCAAAGAGCCACAGCCACCTTCCAGAGGGCTATGGACCATATTCTAGTCCCTCATAAGAAGTATGCCACCGCTTATTTGGACATTGTGATTTTCAGCCCGGATTGGGAAAGTCATCTGCAGAAGGTCCAGGCGGTACTCGACGCACTAAGGAAAGCGGGGTTTACCATAAATTTAAAGAAGTGCACCTTCGGGAAAGAGGAGGCGAAGTACTTGGGCTATATCGTTGTAAGAGGCGAGATAAAGCCACAGCAGGTCTCCAAAAAGCAGGTCAGGGCATTCCTCGGGATTATGGGATATTATCGGCAATTTATCCCGAACTTCTCCATGATAGCTGCCCCCCTGACTGATCTTCTCCAGGGCGCAAAGTTGACAATGGTCAAATGGTCCTCTGAAGCAGAGATGGCATTCCAGGAGTTGAAGCTCGTCCTGTGCCGGCTTCCAGTATTGGTCGCACCAGATTTCATAAGACGGGCACCTCCGAAGTTGGTTTAGGAGCTGTGCTGTCCCAGGTTATAGAGGGTGACGAACACGCAGTCCTAAACCTGAGTAGGAAACTCTCCTGTTAGAACTATGCCATCGTGGAGAAAGAGTGCTTGGCCATCAAGTGGGCAATCAACACCCTGAGATATTAACTATTATGCAGAAAGTTCAGACTAATATCTTATTGACGAGGGAAAAGAAGGGCAAGAATGCCCAGGCAGCTAGGTGGTTTCTGGTGCTCCAGGACTTCACTTTCCATGTGGAGCACAGGCCAGGGAGGTTGCATGAGAATGCAGATGCCCTGTCCAGAGTCCCCTGCTTAGCCAGTAAACATGCTTTTGGCAGATGGGGGGAATATGTGAGTCACTGGTAAAGTAATGGAGGGGAGATACGTGTCAATGCGCATGATGGCGCCAGTGATGTAAAACCAGAAGTTTCCTCCAGCACACTGCGTGTTGAGACGGTTTATATAAAGTTATATGATGGACTGGTTTTAGTGGACCTCCATAGAGCGGGAGGAGGTGCATGTATCTCTACCTGCAGTGTCCTTTCAGGACCTGTGTGATTTCTGGTTCATGTGATCAGTCACGTGATGGAGGAGTCACAAAGCCTGGGCTTAAATGGCTGACTGCCAAAGCTTCCGGTGTTCAGGAGGTGCCTAGAGAGAGAGGACTCCAGGAAAGTGCTGATATGAACCGTGGACATTACTGCCTGTTAGCAGGTTGATCCCCGCTAGGAAAAGGACTATTTATTTTTGTTTCTTTATTTTACTGTTTTGTCTGGAGGATTGTGTTTACTTTCCAAAACATGGTTTATGCTGTCTTCAATAAACCAAGCATTTTCTTAAAGAGACAGTGTTCTGGTTAAACCTCTGTGTCCAGCCAAGTGAGCCGCTCTACCACAGCTCTCAGTGGGATGTGTGGCTAGTAGGCATCATTTGCATGAGAATGAAAGAATACAGTTCTCGGTATAAATCAGTAGATCCCCTTTGAAAAGTAAGATTTTGATCAGTATCTCACTGAACAAATTCTAAAATTGACAAGACTGAGTTTCATAGAACTATTTTTTAACCCATAACATGAAAGTAAAGTTACTAATATAACTTTCATTACAAAATCTTTAGTTTTCCTCAACTTCTGTGATGCAAATATGAATATACTCCACATCAAGAACTACTGCATCTAGTATTTTGTATGACCTCCATGATTTTTAGGACAGCACCAAGTCTTTTGTGCATGGAATGAACAAGTTGACAACATATTCCAACATCTATCTTCTTCCATTCTTCAAGAACGACCTCTTTTAGAGCCTGGGTGCTGGATGGAGAAAGATGCTCAACTTGTCTCTTTATAATTCCCTATAGGTGTTTGGTTGGGTTCAGATCAAGAGACACTTGGCCACTGAGTCACTTTCACTCTGTTCTTCTCAAATGCAACAGATGTGTGTTTTGGATCATTGTATTGTTGGAAACGTGCACATCTACCAAGGGCACATGTGATGATAGCATCTTGTTTTTCAATACAGAGCAGTACATCTGGGAATTCATGATAACATCAATGAAATGTAGCTCTCATGCAGCCACAGGAACACTGCCACCACCGTGTTTCACTGTAAACACCATGAAGATAAGAGTAATTTGTAGATATCTCCCGCGCTGCTGTGCAAAAGACGTCAAATCTCAGCGATTCATTGAAATAGTTTTTATTCAACGCGTTTCAAAGTGTCAAGCATTTCATCCTCAGGAAATGACCAGATGGGGTCATTTCACTGAGGAAGAAGTGAATGACACTTTGAAACGCACTGAATAAAAACCACTTGAATGAATCACTGATATACACCATGTTCCAAATTATTATGCAAATGATATTTTTCTCGGATTTTCCTAAATGGTCAGTGCAAATGACAGTCAGTCTAATAAAAGTCATCACCCGTTAGAGTATACAATGAATTTTATTGAAGAAACCTCCCAACGATAACAGTATAATCTCCAAAATGAATAAAAACTTAAAATGCACTGTTCCAAATTATTAGGCACAGTAGAATTTCTAAACATTTCATGTTTTAAAGAACTGAAAATGCTCATTTGTGGAATTTGCAGCATTAGGAGGTTACATTCACTGAACAAAAAAAGCTATTTAACTTCAAAACATACTAACAGGCCAAGTTACATGTTAACATAGGACCCCTTCTTTAATATCACCTTCACAATTCTTGCATCCATTGAACTTGTAAGTTTTTGGAGAGTTTCTGCTTGTATTTCTTTGCATGAAGTCAGAATAGCCTCCCAGAGCGGCTGTTTTGCTGTGAAATGCCTCCCACCCTCATAGATCTTTTGCTTGATGATACTCCAAAGGTTCTCTATAGGGTTGAGGTCAGGGGCCACTCCATGAAGTTTATCTCCTTTTATGTCCATAGCAGCCAATGACTCAGAGGTATTCTTTGAAGCATGAGATGGTGCATTGTTATGCATGAAGATGATTTTGCTCCTGAAGGCATGTTTCTGCTTTTTATACCATGGAAGAAAGTTGTCAGTCAGAAAAGCTATATACTTTGCAGAGGTCAGTTTCACACCTTTAGGAACCTTAAAGGGCCCTACCAGCTGTTTCCCCATGATTCTGGCCCAAAACATGACTCCTCCACCTCCTTGCTGATGTCGCAGCCTTGTTGGGACATGGTGGTCATCCACTACTCCATCCATCTGGACCATCCAGGGTTGCTCGACACTTATCAGTAAATAAGGCTGAAAATTAGTCTTCATGTAGGTCTGGGCCCACTGCAACAATTTCTGCTTGTGAACACTGTTTAGGTGTGGCCGAATAGTAGGTTTATGAACCAAAGCAAGCCTTTGAAGTATCCTACACCTTGAGATTCGAGGGACTCCAGAGGCACCAGCAGCTTCAAATATGTTTGCTGGTTTGTAATGGCTTTTCAGCAGCTGCTCTCTTAATCCGATGAACTTGCCTGGCAGAAACCTTCCTCATTATGCCTTTATCAGCACGAACACGTCTGTGCTCAGATTCAGCCACAAATCTCTTAACAGTACGATGATCATGCTTAAGTTTTCGGGAATATTAGAAATATCTAATGTTTTCATCCCTTGACCAAGGCATTGCATTATTTGATGCTTTTCGGCAGCAGAGAGATCATTTTTCTTTCCCATGTTACTTGAAAACTGTGGCCTGCTTAATAATGTGGAACATCATTTTTAAGTAGTTTTCCGCTAATTAGTCACCCAGAAAACTAATTATCACATGTTTAAGATTGATTTCAGTGATCCATTGAGCCCTGAGACACAATACCATCCATGAGTTTATTTGAAAAACAAAACAATTAAATCTTTATGACACTTAAATCCAATTTGCATAATAATTTGAAACACGGTGTATGATGTCTTCTGTACACAGAAGCATGGGAGATATCCACAAATCATCCTTATATTCATGCTTTTATGACCTGTCTATCCGCAGCAGCTGTACAAATGCTTTTTTAAAGCATAAATCAGGTTAATAGAATCTGATTAAGAACTTTAATTGTGATAAGACCCTTTATGTGCTACTTTCTCCGTAGGATTTTATATTGTAAACACCATGCAATTAGAAAAATAAATGTAGAAAAACGCATGGTGCCTACAGTGAAGCATGGTGGTGGCAGTGTCCTTATGTGTGGTTGCATGTGTTTTCTTGTTGTTGAATTTTGTTTCCATTTATCCTTGTAGTTTGCTGCAACTGAACCCAGTGTAACAATACTCAGCGATCTAAATACATTCACAGCCCAAATCACCCTTACCCTGGTACAGCAGAAAATCTGCAATAGAGAATCTGCCTCTCAGCTGTAGTAAAAGTTAAGTGATCCTGCTACACCGATTTTTCACAGCACAAAAATTTCCTACATGTTTGCAAATGACAAAAGAAAATTTTTTTGCATTTTTACTTCCCATGCCACTCACCTATACTGAGGGCCTGGCAATGATGTGACCTAATGTCATTGCATGGAGTCATCACTGAGCCCAGTAGGCTTTAAAAAAACCCAAAACTTAAGTTAGTTACGTTGGTAGAGCGGTCAGATATTTTTGCCAGTCCCATAGTTTATTACTGGTCTGATAAATACACTTGTGTAACTGGTGCTCAGTTCAAATGCCAGACACTTTCTACCTGTACTCATGATCACTGGGGTCCTAGCACTGCGATCATTAAATTATCTATTCTGCGGACAGGAGATAAATGTTCATTGTCCAACCCCACAAAAGTCGCATCAGATTCTATCTTTTCTTCTACAATGATGGACACCTTCGCAGATTCCGACGGTTGACGTTATTATGGGGCACGAGTGCACTGTGGTGTCAGTAGAATGTCAAGTATTCTGTAGAAATATAAGCAGAAAGCACGTGGCAAGTGTGAATAGAGGCTGAGGAATATACATCCTCTGCTGCAATTGTCTCACACACATCTGTAAGCCATGCATGACACACACATAGCTCTGCACTACATGAACGACACACACATAGCTCTGCACTACATGCACGACACCAATAGCTCTGCACTACGTGCACGACACACACATAGCTCTGCACTACATGCACGACACACACATAGCTCTGCACTACATGCACGACACACACATAGCTCTGCACTACATGCAAGACACATAGCTCTGCACTACATGCACGACACACATATAGCTCTGCACTACATGCATGACACACACATAGCTCTGCACTACATGCATGACACACATAGCTCTGCAATACATGCATGACACACACACATAGCTCTGCACTACATGCATCACACACATAGCTCTGCACTACATGCATCACACACAGCTCTGCACATGCATGACACACATAGCTCTGCACTACATGCATGATGCACATAGCTCTGCACTAGATGCACGACACACACATAGCTCTGCACTACATGCATCACACACACATACAGTACAGATTAAAAGTTTGGACACACCTCATTCAATGATTTTTCTGTATTTTCATGACTGAAAATTGTACATTCAAACTGAAGGCATCAAAACTATGAATTTACACATGTGGAATTATATACTTAACAAAAGTGTGAAACAGCTGAAATTATGTCTTGTATTCTAGGTTCTTCAAAGTAGCCACCTTTTGCTTTGATGACTGCTTTGCACACTCTTGGCATTCTCTTGATGAGCTTCAAGAGGTAGTCACCGGGAATGGTTTTCACTTCACAGGTGTGCCCTGTCAGGTTTAATAAGTGGGATTTCTTGCCTTATAAATGGGGTTGCGACCATCAGTTGTGTTGTGCAGAAGTCTGGTGGATACAGAGCTGATAGTCCTACTGAATAGACTGTTAGAATTTGTATGATGGCAAGAAAAAAGCAGCTAAGTAAAGAAAAACGAGTGGCCATCATTACTTTAAGAAATGAAGGTCAGTCAGTCCGAAAACTTGGGAAAACTTTGAAAGGGTCCCCAAGTGCAGTGGCAAAAACCATCAAGCGCTACAAAGAAACTGGCTCACATGAGGACTGCCCCAGGAAAGGAAGACCAAGAGTCACCTCTGCTTCTGAGGATAAGTTCATCTGAGTCACCAGCCTCAGAAATCGCAGGTTAACAGCAGCTCAGATTAGAGACCAGGTCAATGCCACATAGAGTTCTAGCAGCAGACACATCTCTACAAATGAGGTGTTCCAAACTTTTGGTCTGTACTGTAGCTCTGCACTACATGCATAACACACACATAGCTCTGCATTGTATACATACAAGTGGACGGATCACAGCTGCGTGTAGTACATGTAGAGTAGAGCCGAGTATTTAATGCATGAAGTGCTCTTTGTAATGTATGCAGTGCAGAGCTGAGTAATATATGCAGTGCAGAGTGACTTTATGCTTTTAGAGCAGAGCTAAGTGAGTAATGTATGCAAAGATGAGTGTGTGTAATGCATTCATTGCAGAGCTAAGTGTAATGTATGCAGTGCAGAGCTGAGTGTAATGTATGCTGAGTGGAGTGTATAACATACAGTGCAGAACTCAGCGGGGGTAACACATGCCGTGCAAAATATTACATATACAGTGCAGTGTTTATGCATGCAGAGCCGAGTGTATGTATGCCGAGTGGAGTGTATAACATATTAAGTGCAGAGCTGAGTGTGTGTAATGCATGCAGCGCAGAATGTTACATATACAGTGCAGTGTGTATGCATGCAGAGATGAGTGTATGTATGCGGAGTATATAACATATACAGTGCAGAACTGAGTGTGCAAACTAATGCAAACAGTTCAGAGCTGACTAATGTATGCAGAGTGGAGTGTGTTTATGTATGCAGTGCTGAGGGTAACATACAGTGCAGAGCTAAGTGTAACATATACAGTGCAGAGGTGAGTGTAACATATACAGTGCAGAGGTGAGTGTAATGTATGCAGAGTGGAGTGTGGTTATCCATACAGTGCGGAGCTAAGTGTGTAATGCATGCAGTGCAGAGCTGACTAATGTATGCAGAGTGGAGTGTGTTTATGTATGCAGTGCTGAGGGTAACATACAGTGCAGAGGTGAGTGTAACATATACAGTGCAGAGCTAAGTGTAACATATACAGTGCAGAGGTGAGTGTAATGTATGCAGAGTGGAGTGTGGTTATCCATACAGTGCGGAGCTAAGTGTGTAATGCATGCAGTGCAGAGCTGACTAATGTATGCAGAGTGGAGTGTGTTTATGTATGCAGTGCTGAGGGTAACATATACAGTGCAGAGGTGAGTGTAACATATACAGTGCAGAGCTAAGTGTAACATATACAGTGCAGAGGTGAGTGTAACATATACAGTGCAGAGCTAAGTGTAACATATACAGTGCAGAGCTAAGTGTAACATATACAGTGCAGAGCTAAGTGTAACATATACAGTGCAGAGCTAAGTGTAACATATACAGTGCAGAGCTAAGTGTAACATATACAGTGCAGAGCTAAGTGTAACATATACAGTGCAGAGCTAAGTGTAACATATACAGTGCAGAGCTAAGTGTAACATATACAGTGCAGAGGTGAGTGTAATGTATGCAGAGTGGAGTGTAGTTAGCCATGCAGTGCAGAGCTGAGTGTAGTTATCCATACAGTGCAGAGCTGAGTGTGCCGTCCGTACAGCACAGAACTTTCTGTCACCTTCTCCCGGGGACACTAGTCACTCTCGTCCCTATGATAAAGTAGGAGCAGCGCTGCTCCTGAGGCGGCTCCTCCCTCACGTGTGACGGCTAGCACGGCCTGACATCATGGCAGGTCCTGTCGCCGCTCGGCTCTGGCCTGTGTGGCTGCGCACACTCCTCCTCCTTGTTGTGCTGAGTGTCACAGCCTCCCCGGCCATGATGCCTCCGCCCTCACTGCTCCCTGTTATTCCGGCTATTGTGTATAATCTGCGCGCAGCCGCCTCACACTAATCAGGAAGATTACAGATTCCTGCGCGTCCGGAAATCCCAATCCCCCCCATTATCTCCTGCCCCCTCATAATTACCCTCCTCCTCCTCCTCCTGCACCAATGCCCCGGACTTCCCCGTATATCCCCCATCCTGAGCCCATTTATCCCAGCCTGCTGCTCTCCTCCCCCTCTCATCATGTCTCTCCTCCTCCTCTGTGTCTCTCCCAGGACGTCGGCTGATCCGGGGCCGCCAGGGAAGGGCTTGGGGCTGCAGGCAGGGAGCGGGAGCTCCGGCGGTGGCCTGGCTGCTCTCATTTTGTATTAAAATGAGGAGGAGGAAGAAGAAGCTGCAGCAGCGACAGCCCCGACATCTTCCCGGAGAGCAGCGGCGGCAGCACTAGTGCAGAGCAGCGATCGGCGGCAGCACTGGCACAGAGCAGCGATCGGCGGCAGCACTGGCACAGAGCAGCGATCGGCGGCAGCACTGGCACAGAGCAGCGATCGGCGGCAGCACTGGCACAGAGCAGCGATCGGCAGCAGGAGGAGGAGGAGGAGGGATGAGTCAATACAAGTAATAATTTAATGGGGACACCACATCTGAGCAGAGCAGCTCTGGACAGCGCACAACACGGCAGCAGCACAACTCCCATCCTCTGCCCATTGTGAGCAGCAGACTCTCCCATCTTCCTGCATTGTGAGAAACTACTGAGCACTTCCCCGTCCTCCTCCCCCTGTGACAAGGCTCCAGCTGCTGCTCGCACTTTCCTCACTTGTCTTTCCTTCCATTTATTGTTATTATTTATTTATTTCCCCGACTACTCCCCCCTCCATCCGTGTGATACCTCCCATCTACTTATACATCCACCTGTCAACTACTCCCATCCTCAGATCCTGGAAGAAACTTTGCTGCTCTTATTTATTATTGGACTGAATGGACCTAAGTGGAAGGCGTCAGCGTCAGCTCTCTGTTATCTGCCACCCCCCCATCCACTTCATCTCCATCCCCCCCTTGTCACTATGCTGGGGCTCGAGTTGATTGCAAGCTTTGTGGACACGTCTCCAGACTGACGGACGGCGGCTGCTTCCTCTTCTGAGCATCTCTGAGCATTGAAGACTTCTTTTTTTTTTTTGTAATCTCGCTCGTCCTTCCTTTTGCACATTTTTTTTTTGCTAGATCTTTATTTAATTTCCTCCATTTTGGGGGGGAAGAAGGTTAATCTAGAAGAGCGGATCCTGGGTGCGCTGCTGTCAGGAGGACGCCGTCCATTTCTATGTTGTGGAGTGGTGAGTATTGCTGCCTGCCTGCCTGCCTGCCGGGGTTGTCACATTGGGGAGCACTTTGCTTCTTTGTCTCTTTAAAAGGTCAAAGGGAAATCCTGGCCGGGATTGTGGACTGGAGGCTGCAGCCTGGCGCGTAACTTCCCGGCTTCCTGAGCCTCCTGGGACTCCGGCGTTGATGCCCCGTCACTGCCATACGTGGGGTGACAGCGGTGTGGAAACTTTTGCTTGGTCCCACCACGCTCTTTCCAGCCAGAATTTCATTCTTAGAATTAGGAGTGATGATTTCCTCTTATTATTTTTCGGTGCCATACGTGTCTCTTGTGTACATACAAACACACCCCTTCTTTATATATACACAGGGGTAATTACATACTGCGGACGCTGATTCACGTACACTTCACTGGTCGTTAACTCCATGTGTCATCTCCACTTTTGACCCTTAGACGCCCCAGACGTCTTCCAACAATTCTGACCATTGCAGACCCTTTCCTTATCGTTGTGTGTTCGAAAACACAAAAATCTTAAAATTGGGCTAAAAAAAATATTGTCGACAGTTATTTTGGGATTTATTGTCACAACTTTTCTGGGTCGGTGCAACAAGTGACGCTTCTTAAGAACTTTTCCAACCGTTATTAGATATTGGTGAGGTCTTCAGAAGAAGATCTAAAATCTTAAGTAAAAAAAAAAAAGTCGTGTAAGAACTGCTTCTAATGTCTTCCTCGGTGTTCATGGACCTTTGGTGGTTCTTGGTTTTTCCCTCGTGCTGTTTTCATTATCTTCTTGGGTTCTGTTGGATTTTCAGGTTTTGTCGTGATCCCAGTGAAATCCTCGGTCTGCTCCCCCTCCTCTTATTTTGTAATGAATGGGTTAAGGAGAAGAGTGGCTCTGGCTGACAGGGATAACTACAGATAATAGTCACCGCCTTGTGCTGTCATTGTGGGGATGCTCTGCTTGTCATTATTTGTAACTGAGATCTTGGTGAACTTTAGCCCTGGGCACCGAGCTTTCAATGGGGGAAATTAGATGTTTTCTGTACGTTGGATACAGATTTTGATGCTGATGTGGAAATGAAGTAGATGGAGCGATTTGTCCATACCATATACTACACCAGCTAATGGTGGCAGCTTAGACACCTCGATGTAATGTCAGGACCATTGAGTAACATCAGGTCCACAATACACGTCCTCTGATTATATTGGCTTCTGAGCTGGAACCGTCAATATTTCAATGTGTAGAGTGGTAATCTCTTAAGAAATGGCATAAAGTAATGAGATTTAGTGAGTAAAAATTCTCGAATAAGTCCTTGAGTGTTGTGTCTGGAAGTTTCTTGGCATTGGTAGAAGTTTAAAGATGATGCTCCACTGACCCATATGATATGTTCTAGTTTGGGCCATGGCATATTCTGTAAATCTACAAAAAACGAGTTCCCCGGGTTTTCTCATGTCTCGTAACTTTCTCTTTTGTTTAAAAAGTTTTATTGATCTTCTAAGGACCTTTCTCGTGAACCGTGGAGAAGTCCTGGCAGCAGGAGCTTCTGTAGACGTGAAGTTCTGACTCATGGCGAACTTACTCAGAGGGTTGTCAATATATCAGTTTTAAGGCTGAAAGAAAACTCTTGTTCATCGAGTTCCTTTTAGTATTGGAGTGATCTGATCAGTTATCTGCTTCTCTATCCCACCTGGCCCTTTTCTTAATCCCTAGTTATGTCTTCTTGTCTACTTGTCCCCATACTTTGATGACAACTGCTAAACCCAAGTGTCATAAGTTCCTGGTGAGTTCAACGTGCCGGAGTGAAGTCTAAGAACCTCATCCTCGTGTCATTGATCAGTGCAGATCTTGACACACTTGCGCCATAAGTTATTGACTCTTTCTGTCCATTGTGTAATGACGATTTTATGAAAAATCGATAAGGACCAGCTTCACAAGTGTTCTGGAATAGCAGACTGGGTAGTCTCTCATCTGGAGGTCTACGTGTAGCATTTAATTATGACCATGTATATAAATGTATGTCTGTTCAAATAAATTTGGTTGTGGTGTTTTTTTTTCTTTCTCTCCTACAGACAGTATGCCTCGCTGATTTATAAATACTTCTGTTTTTTTTTTAATTATGCCAGGTGATCCTTAGAGGCGGGACTGAGCATGGATCATTCGAACGAGACAACTCAGGGGATAGAACATTTAGAAATGTCTAACAATGTAAGCGATCCAAAAGGTCCGCCAGCCAAAATAGCCCGCCTTGAGCAGAATGGAAGTCCTCTAGGAAGAGGAAGACTTGGAAGCACAGGAGCAAAAATGCAAGGGGTGCCACTTAGACACTCTGCACACATGATGAGGAGCAGTATCAGAAAAGGTAATCTTCTTTTCTCTTCCTCAATTTTAGGTGATGGAGAAACTGCTGCTGCATCCTCTGAATTGTTTTTGAAAAATGAGAATTTGAATTGCACTTTCGCCAACTTTGACTTTTTAGATTTTCTTTTTGTTTTTGTTTTTTCCTTCTGAAGGTATATTACATTGCTTTTACTCTAATTACTTTGGATTTAATTCGTTTTTTTTTTTGTGTTACGTAAGTATAGTTGGAGGGGAGAAAATAAGTCCTTTAGTATCCACTAGCAGAAGATTATGATGATCTTGGGCTTATTTCAGCCTTTTAAGCATAATCTTATATTTTTTTATTTTGTGTTCTTTTTAATACTAATAATTCTTTACCTAGATTAGATATTTTTATTTATTTAATTTTTATCCTTCTAGAAGACAATGTGCCTGATTTTTCAGACAACTGATCGTTTTCAAGTTTGGTTCGTGGAAGGCAATGGAATTTCATTGTCCTCAAAGTGTAACATTTCTCATACAATCCTTCATTTTGCATTCCGTTTGGCGAAAACAAAGCATATATTGATCCTAAAATGAACAGACACAGCAGTCGGTATTGTTAGATCTCTATCTATTAAAATGGAAAAACAGCACTTCAGCAAATTCTTTGGCCTCTGTTCATGATTACCCTATTTATTGATTGTTTGCCAAGAATGTATGCATCTTAAGAAAGCCAGGGTAGGAGAAGCATTAAAAATATAATTTATTATGGCTTTTTCAAGGCGAGCGCATTAATATTGTACCGAGTAGCTGGAGCGAGGCTCTATAAGAGGACATTCTGACGCCTGCAAACCTATAAGTTTCTATAAATTCCTAAATAGGAGATTTCGTCTGTCTCTGGTCCTATGTGATATTTGCACAGTTCACTAATGCCAGGACGGTTTTAGACAAGGATCCTACAGACTTTCATTGCTCCTTATGCAGACCACTTGTTTACATAGAGTCATAAATGTTCAGCAAAAGCCCTAGCAGTGCCTTCAGGTTGGGATCATCTTGTATTTTTAGCACTTCCCAAACCTTTCCTCTTTTTTTTTTTTTTAATGCTGGACAGTTATAAAGTTGCTGCACTAGGAAGCGGAGCCAAGTCTTAGATCAGGGGAACAGTTGTGTGACAGATCTGCTGATCACTTGTCCAGAGGAGATACATGGAAGCTCACATAGGTGCTGTTAAGAGCAGCAGCTCTCTAAAGGCTCGACACTTGGCGCTCTCTAAACGTCGGAGAGATCCTCTAATTAAAATCTGCCCATTCGTCAGTCAGCTCCTAATTGCTCCGAGCTGCGTAACATCTATATATTTCTATACAATGATCCAGCAGTTGTAAGTTTGGAGCGCAGGGAGCCTGTGCATTGAATAGATGGTAATCTACTCCTCTGTGCCAGGAGAGAACAAATGAGCGACTTGTATAAGGTCGCAAGCAGAGTTCACATAATGAATTGAGCTCCCCTCACCCACTTCAAAGCCGGAGGAATCCCCACTTAGCTACTCCTTCAGAAGAGAATAGCTACAGTCTTCCTACACCTTGGAAGAATTTTCTAGATGTTAACCTATTCTATACCAAACTGGACCATGGAGCGCAGCAGTAAATCGATCCCTGGTTTGCGTATGTAATTTTTTATTTTTTTGCCTCTATAGATTGTAATATGAGATTTATGTCAATATTCTAAATGCACCCATTTTTCGTGAATTCTGGCACTTTTTGTAATACATTGTTAGTAGCTATATTAACATTTTTGGTATACTTGCCGTAAGATATTCTTGAGTTAAAAAGTCGCTTTATTATGTAATTTGTTCAATGACTGATTTGGTACTTTAAAGACTTTCAAGACAACATACCATAATGTGGTCTTCTGCTCCTCTGGAATGCAAGGTCCTCATCACTGCTGTCAGATTGGCTGTAATATTTAGTATGCCGCTGGGGCATTAGGTCCTTAGATTATCACTGACTGAGGTGTTTTTAAAATTACGGCATAGGAAGTTGGTTTTATTTTTTAATCAAAGGGTTAACAAAATGGCAATTTTTTTGAGGGGGTGTGTTTTAGGTTTTTTTTGTTATTTAATCGGAGATGACAGAGATGTTTTGACCAACCTGCGGAACTCAACGGTTGACACTTCTAGGTCGATGACGTGTTTATTTTCGTTCTTAGAAGTAGCGCTGTTTTCTTGGTATTCGGTCATCTGAAAGTCAAGCTAAACTTGCTGTCTTGTTGCTGATTTATCGTGGATGTGGTGGTCTGGTCGTTGACGCCAAACATTTTGTTTCTTTTTCTCATATCCATAGGAAACATGCTTCCAGTTTTCTGTGTCGTGGAGCATTATGAAAATTTCATCGAGTACGACTGCAAAGAAGAACATGCAGAATTCGTATTGGTTAGGAAGGACATGCTTTTCAACCAGTTGATCGAAATGGCTCTTCTCTCCCTTGGATATTCTCACAGTGCAGCTGCCCAGGCCAAAGGTGAATAGAAAAGTTGGAAGAAAATATTATAGCGAATGCTTTTTTTTAAAATTCTTTTGTTTTTAGGATCATTATTATTATTATTTTTTTTTTTTTTGGTAACCAAATTGTGGCTAGTTGTAAGGAACTTCAGACGTTGTCACTGAATCATTAGCATGCCTATTGACCTTAATAATATGGTCCACTGAGAATGTGGGGAGAAATGCTGAGCATATCTGAGCAGATGGAATGCTGAGAGTCGATTTGCATTTATGACTAAATACCTAGATGTGTTTCCCTTTTCACATTTTTATTATTATTTGGGCTGTGTAAGTTGCTGCTCACTATTCCGAAACTGTTTAAGGTGTGAAATCATTTAAGCTTTAGCATCTCTGAATTATGCGCGAAAGTTAATATTTATTTTATTGTTAACTAATGCAGGTACAATATTATATATATATATATATATATATATATATATATATATATATATATATATATATATATATATATATATATATATATATATATATGTGTATATATGTATGTATGTGTGTATATATGTATGTATATATAATTTTTTTAATGTATTTTTTTTACCTACTTAGTATGATTTGTTCATTTGTATTTATTTTTAAATAGCTAGACAGTGTTATGTCTTGTGTTTTGGTATTTTTTGTTGTTGTTTTTTTTCCCCTCTCTTTCCCCCTCCTCTCTCTCCTGTACGTTGCTAATTAGGGCTGTCACTTTGTCCTCCTGGTCTAGGGCTAATCCAGGTCGGTAAATGGAATCCAGTTCCACTCTCCTGTGTGACAGATGCTCCCGATGCAACTGTAGCAGATATGCTTCAAGACGTGTTTCATGTGGTCACCCTGAAAATCCAGCTACACAGGTGAGTCATACTGTGACTCAGAAGCGCCTTGTTCATTAGCAGCAGCAGATGTGCGATATTCCCATATCACGCGTGTTTAATGACGGGCAGCCATAAAGCGAAATCAAAGTTTAAAAGCAATCCAAAGTAGCGTTGTGACTTTGAACGACGCGATCTTCGTTTCTTCTTTTTTTAATTTTTTTTTTCATTGTCTTGCTATATGCACTGAATTATATTTAGTCAATTAATTCAATACGTGCCTTACAAATTGGTGTTTTACATAAAGTGTACTTAACAGAGCAATATTTTGCATATCCTGTACCATGCCATCTGGGTATGTTCAGCGAAAGAATGACTTCACCCTTCTTAATGTAATCTGGTGTTTTTTTGTTGTTTTTTTTTTTTGTTTATACTCCAATGACGATTGAAGAGAAGAGGAAATTTTTTTTCTTTAGTCTGTTTCTCATGATCAGTTGTGAGAAGACATTGCACCTTAAATTGTTTCACCAAGCGCATCAGAGCAGGAAGGTAGAAGTAACATGCAAAAAAATAGTCGCCACATGCAGCTGATGTATAATTCATGCATCAATACAGCAGATGTGTTGTATAAAGTAATTAACTAATCGGAACAATCAGGAGACCGAGAGCAATCTCCAGATGCATCTGCTTGATGCGCAAAATGAAATCTGTCTGTCTTAAAGGAATGTTCTGCAGCAGGATGCAATCTTGTAATAATCCCTTCTCTAATCTGTTTCTAATAGTTGCCCTAAACTTGAAGACTTACCTCCCGAGCAGTGGTCCCACATCACCGTACGCAACGCTCTGAAGGACTTACTGAAAGATATGAACCAGAGCTCCCTAGCTAAGGAATGCCCTCTATCGCAGGTATCGGGGACTTCACATTCTTGACCACTGCTAATCGCGGTCCGGCCATTGGCGCGACTTGTCAGGATGATCTCGTGTCACCAGCGCCATGATGTAATTGCCGCTGTATACTAGTGTTACATGCTGTCCACAACAGTAGGAAAATGCCTTGTACAAATGTCTACACCCGAACTATGAATTATGCATGCAGCTAAGGGGGGAAAAAGTGAGAAAAGATTCCTCCTGGGACCCGGAATAATTACAAGCAACACAATTAGAATCCTGTCATATAATCTAATTAAAATATTCTAGTAATACAATTAAACCATTGAAATCTGGCACTTTAGATACTGATCGCGAATGACTCGGTTGTGGGTTTCAGTAGGGTCTCGTTTGCCCTGATAGTCACTGTTTTGCCACAGTGATGTCACTGCTCAGTGTTCACATCCCTTTTATAGAATGTTTACAAATCATTTCCTTTTGTTGGTTCTGACGGGTTTTAAACTGCAGTTTAGCAAACATACCCACATACCCGTATGCTGATTTTAATTTTATTTACATGTGTGTTGTTTTTTTTTCTCCCCTTATACTATATGATCTGTACTGATCTACCTTCTTTCCCTCTAACCTGGTGGCTGGCTTTCTTGCCATGTAAGGCTAGTAATATCAAAATGTATAGTTTTATTTTAATGACATGTATATATTCTACTTATCTATATTCTACGATCTATCTATAATGACTAAGGGTGCTATGTCACCAGAAACGCGTAGATAGTGTTTTTAATTATATTGTGCTGTTGTTTTATCCTCTATTTTTTGATATGAAGTGAATAAAGTACCAAGGCTTTGCTTTTTCACCACCTCGTTGAGCTGGATTTTTTTTCTATTTCCTGCATATATTCTACCTACTCACTATACTACATGTCGGGGTGTAGTGATGATTTTTGGTACTTAATCGTTTCATTAGTAATCATGCTATTATTTCTTTTATTTATTCATACAGTTTATTTGTATGGTCTTAGACGTGGGATATATATATATATATATATATATAATTTATTTTTTTTCTGAAAAGTTTTGCATGGCAGCTTTTCATGAAGTTGAACTTGTCCAGTTGGTACACTGCACAGTTATTTTGTTGTTCCTCCAGTCTTGTGGCTCCTGTTCAATTATTGTTGGCCTGGAAATAATCAAAACTCTTTTTTTTTTCACCATTCATTTATGTGTTTACAGAATCGCCACGTTAATTTCGATTATGCAGGCTTTTAGGTGGTCACTGTAGCTGTTACCTGCAGATAGGATTTGTTCCATTTTTTTTTTTAAATACTAAAAAAAAATAGACCTCTGCAGAGGAACATTTAGAGAGAAAAATATCCCTTAGTTGATTATATGCAGGTAAACTTGTTTTCTGCTTTTCCCATTGCAAAAAAAGATATTGTTTTTGTATTATTCTGATCACTCTTGAGTATTGAACTGATTTATAATGGGGTATGCAAATAGTGGTCTCTTTATTTAGTCATTTGAATATGCTTTCATTAATATTTTCCATAATTAATGCACTCTTTTGATCATAATTTTTAGGTAAATGACTGAACTAGTTGAGTGTCTTTTTTTAATTATTTTAATTATTAGGAGTGACTGTGTTTGAAAGTATAAAAGGTGTTTTTTTTTCCTGCAAGAAAACAGCATACAAATAAGCTAGGGCCATACTGCAGATTTAATGCTAAATCCTGTAAAAAAAAATACTTGGCATTTGTCATAGAGATTTTTTTTTTCCATTTTAGATCAAAATTAAGAAAAAAATAATAATTTGGCCTATTTTTGTCTGGATGTATCTTTCCCACCCATTCTTCTACAACGGCAGCCCCTAAGTCTAGCTCTTGGGGGGGTCTGTATCCAATTATTGGTGCTGATATATTCTGAAAATACTTTTATGTACCTGGATTCATTATAACCTTTTTAGATAGTCTGTTTTTTGTGTTGGAAAGTGAAGTAGTTGTAATTACTGAAGTGATTGTATGGTTATTTATAGGGTTTATGCTCTGGGATCATTAATAATTAATGATTAGATTAAATATATTTCCCTCCAGGGATTATTTTTTACCGTCATTATATATTGTTGAAACCCTACTATCTCATCTCAGTTGCATTTCCATTTCAGTATCCTTTACAAATAAGCGCAGGACTGTTCTCCTCCTTTGCAACCTCCCTAGATTTACGTGCACATTGGAGAGGCGCAGTGATACGTCTCTGCTCCCATCGTTTCATATAGTCGTCCATACATTCACTTGAGGGTCAGGTTTCTCTTAACCGGAAAGGTTTAATGGAAGGAAAACGACAGTTCTGTGTAGGGCGATGGAAATGTGCTGTTCTCTGTAGGGTGAACAGAAGCGCTCCTCTGTGTTGGTTTTCATGCGACTTGTCAATCAATAAGCACGGGTTAATGGAGACGTTTTATGTTAACGGATATTTATACAACAATATTTGATAGCTATAACGTAACTGGATCATATTGCTTCCTAATTTCTAGGGTGTTTGATACTTTTATTCTGCTGTTGCCTTTTATAAACACAAGAAATTTCCTATTTTATTCCTTTCCACATTGATGCACCGAGCTTGTCCTCAATAGGGACAGCATCAAATGTCATTATATACTATATACTAGGGCCAATGTCATAGTAATGTTATGGGTTGAGCGAGAAAAGTGGAAAAAGCTAGGATCCCAGTAGTAGTGGTGCGAACTACTGAGAGTATCAGAACTTTTACATACTCCTCATGTTCTTCCTCTTCTAGTGCTACGTGTAGGTAACTGTGTAGTACAAGTTCTACGTCAGCATGGAGGAAAATATTCTCCTAGTCACTTGAAATGTTCCTGTCTACTTGCTAAGCCTCATTTTATAACATTAATTAAAATAATGTTTGCTTTGGCATTTTACAATTATAGTCTACTTGTTTCCATCAGCAGTGTAATTAATGCTGATCGTTATTTATGTTTGTGAGGGCGAGAGTATATCTAGGTGAACTCCACTGAACAATCCATCTGCCATCAACGGGCAACATATACTTCTTTGGGCTTTAGGAGCCGCACTCGTATTGGTAGCTGGCATCTTAGACTATATCATGTACTTTTTTTTTATTTATTACACTTTGTACACATACGCAAAAATTATATATATATATATATATATATATATATATATATATATATATATATATATATATATATATATATATATATATATATATATATATTTAGAATTGAGAGTCCTCAGTGGTTGATACCTTTTAATGGCTAACTGAAAAGATGGTAACAAATTGCAAGCTTTCGAGACTACTCAGGCCTCTTCATCAGGCAAAGACAAAAGGTATCAACCACTGAGGACTCTCAATTCTAAATATTTTTCTATCTACTGGCTAACATGGTAGGTACCAAAAATAAAAATAATAATAAAACAAATTATATATATATATAAATTTGTTTTATTATTATTTTTATTTTTTTACGGAAAATTGAAAAAGTATCAGTACAGCCCTAATGTTGTTGGTGCAATACATAATAATGATAATAATAATTTTATTTCTATAGCGCCAACATATTCCGCAGCGCTTTAATACTTGCGCAAGCAACCAGCCAAATGTGGAAAAAATATATTGTAAATGGAAATCAGTGCAAACAGTGGACTTTATTCACACCTGTTTGAATAATCACTGATTTTCCAGTGCAATATTTAATTATATATAATTTATTTTATTACGCATGTGTGTGTTTATATAAATATGTCTAAGACATATAAAAAAACACCCCAAAAACTATGATATGGATATCTTTCTGCAGGATTTTTCTTTATTAGGCTGGCGTCACACTAGCAGTATTTGGTCAGTATTTTACATCAGTATGTGTAAGCCAAAACCAGGAGTGGGTGATAAATGCAGAAGTGGTGACGTGTTTCTATTATACTTTTCCTCTAATTGTTCCACTCCTGGTTTTGGCTTACACATACTGATGTAAAATACTGACTGAATACTGCTAGTGTGACGGCAGCCTAAATCCTAGATCTCTCAGATTTTATGGTTTTTGCCCAAACAAATATGTAGTTTCCAGTTCCAGGTAGGGCTTTCTTTTTTCTTCCTCCAAAATACTGAGTTCCAATACAGCTTTGAGGCACCCAAATCTAAACTGATGGTCACAAATGTGCAGAAGCCACGTATAGGAAGCTCAAGAGCCTACTAATTGTTAGGACTAACTTTAGGGAGAAATGTTGAGAAGTTGTGGTCTTCGTTCACATTGTGGCTTTCTGGATGCAGCATTGGCACAGTATGGCCAGTGGGCTATGTGCACTCCACGCTCATGGCGTGAAGGTTAGAAAGGTAAAGCTGCTCTCGTATGTGCTGTGTAGGCAGCTGTGAGCATGCTTTGTGTGTAATATCCATAAGCCGCGTAGTTTGCATACATTTATGGGAAGATCTACATATGCATTGGTTTATGAGCAATATTTTTCGATGTATTGCTCCGAGCTGTCGCAAGGTAGTAAAGTTTTTTTTTTTTTACACATCCATATAACTTCCCAGCATGAATTATTACGTGTATGTAAGTAGAAATTTGTAGCCACCCAGATGGGTAAAGTATGGACGTCTGTGATCCAGGAGAAATATTGCTTTTTGTAATGTCCAGATTCCACTGTTTAAACAGTTTTGACATCTGTCTTTACATTTTTTTTTTTTGGAAGGGAAGAAGTCTTTGCTAAGAACCATTTTGCAAAGTGTTCTCCATTTCAGCCTTTCTTTACCTGTATTATGAAAGCAGATGGTCTGCATGTCTCCTGAATATTTATAACTATCGAAAACAATCTCTCGCTATTCACCCTTAGGCTTAGGAGATGTCAGGACTGTTCTGGTTGGGAAAAAATCATCTTGGGTGTTTACAGAGCGAGGATTACATTAAGCTGAAACGACTATACATTTTGGAGTTTAATATTTGTCCATCAGCTGTTTAATCGTATTTAGATAATTGTGTAAATAAGTTGTTTCAGTCGTTGCCCTCTCTACTTTATAGAGCTTGAAAGCTTTAAACACTAGTAAACTGGATTTGTCAATATTTTCTTTTTGTTTTTCTTATTTATTTATTTTGCTTCCTGAGCAGAATAATAAGAAGCACAAAATTCTTTATTTTTATTTTTTTTGTTCTCTGTTTGTGAGGTATTAGACTTGTTTTATTGCAGACTGCTCCATCCATACATTTAAACAGTTCAGGTTAAATATTGTATAAAAATATTGTTTCAAATGGCTTTTATTTTGAGTGATGGCGTCTTGTGTTAGAAGAACCAGGAGTGGACCTTTTTATTCCAGGTTCACATGGCCGTACTAAAACCGGTGACTTCCATGAATTGCAGACGTGGTTGGCTCCTTGTGCTACAAGACCTACCTGCTATTGACTTGCACTAGTCTCGTCCCCTAGTGCACACAGCCAATTATTGTCACAAGGACCGTCGGTCCATATGGAAAATTGCTTGAGTGCACATGAGCTATGGAGTCCAGTGAGCACATGGGCTGAGGATACAGTTGTCAGAACGAGCCCTTACTTGTGCTACCAAAAAACCTAACACTGAGATAATCCATTTTCATGTTTGTTTGTTTTTTATGCAGAATTTATGCCGAGTACACCAACTTTTCCTATTATATGACTAGAAAGTGTGTTTATGTAACTGATCCCGAATCCCCATGTACTGAAAGGCTCTGGTCAAATGTCTGTTTGGACATCACTCTTGTCCAGGATCAGGCAAATAGAGAAAGTTCTTGCATCAGATAAGGAAGTGGAAGCAGGAACCCCAGTTATAGTTTAATAATGTGTGCTTTTTTTTTTTTTTTTTTTTTTTTAATTATGGAAAGGTCCTGGATGCAGAACTTTTTTTTCGGTTCTTAAAAATCTTTAAATAAATACCAATGAACCTCCACTGCTTCAGTTTGCAGTAGACCTGTGAACAGAGCTGTATTTTCCAGTTATAATTGGTATAAACCATATACTTTATCGCGGTTCCTCATGCTTCATGGCCTTGTGACCCTTTCCGGCAGCAGCTAAATGTGGCTTACCGAGCAGGACCTATAGCATAGACACATGTTTTCTAGGACAGGGTTATTTCACATCCCCGTATTCTTCACTGCTTATGTAGTTCCCCCTCAATAGGAAAACATGGAGCGAAGAGAATTTTAGGTAAAAATCACAAAATTTTTTTTTAACATAGAATCTGCAATTGCTGCAACTCCTCTCATTTGAGACCGAGGCCTCCAGCCCTGAATTCTGCTACTTTTTGATAAGCCATTTATTGATAATATAACACATGCAGTATGTCATTTGTTTTTTCTGTACTACTCCATTATCCTATAATCTTTCACAGTAGGTGAAATCCTTCTGCTCTACATTATGTGTAGTTGTGTCTTTGTCACTAGGAACCTTTTTTTTTTTTCTTTTTCTTTCTTTTTGGTTCCGATTTTGAACATCGACCATTTTATTCTTTATTACAGCACAATAATATGTAATTTTTCTTTTTCTCTCTGTAGAGTATGATTTCTTCCATTGTGAACAGCACTTACTATGCAAATGTCTCAGCAGCAAAATGTCAAGAATTTGGAAGGTGGTATAAACATTTCAAGAAGACAAGAGATATGATGGGTATGTACCGAAACTCGTGTAGACAGGACCTTTGTTTGTTTTACAAGGCATTGCTGGTTTAGTGGAGGTCAGTTATGGGGGCTGATTGGAAGTATAGAGCATCTGTGTCTGCTTATACAGATGGGTATATATCCAGATGTGTAACTTTTATTTAATGCCTAAACTGTAAGGGTATGTTCACACATTGTGTTTTTTGTGTCAAAAAACCCCACAGCGTTTTACTATACCAGCAAAGTACAATGATGTATACTATTATACTTTTAGTTTTTATTGTTATTGTATTATTTTATGCATCTTCTTTTGGAATGCCATCTATGCATATTTATTTATTGCTTACACCTTATACTTTTTATTAGGACCACTACTCCATCATCCTGTGGGTTGCTTCCAGTTCATCCACAACACATTATTTGTTGTTTTTAATCATTTTTTGTAATGCATTATCCATTTTATTGCTATTTCTTTCTGTCCTGCACTTTATTAATGATTTCTTCCACATCTGCAAAAGTCAGTAAGATTTCTGTAATCCCATGCGCACGCTTCTTATATTTTCACCCGTTCAAATAAATGGGAAAACCAAAGATGGACACGTTTTTCTGCCAACACTCCAGTATTTGCAGCAGAAAAATACTGAACGTGTGCACATACCCCTAAGGTTTGAACCATTTTATATACACTGAGATATAACTCGTTGTTTGTCTTGTACATGACTGTATTTGGTTGGTCTTTATCTAATACATCTTTATCCTACATGTCCTTTATATATAATACACGCTGGGAAAACCATTTATATCTGTATTGTTTTTCTCTGCTGTAAATATGTACTGCAGTTTATAAAATACATTTGTCGCTATAGCCCGGCGTTGGGGCAAATGCGTGTGGCATGTAAATTATAGTCCTCTTTGTTTAAGCTTTCTCATTACTACGTTTCCTTTCCAGTTGATTTGGCAAAGAGAAAAGTACTGAAATTTTAGTTGCTTCAAAGAAATAAATAAACTCTACGACTATTTAGTGAATTTATTTGTCCTTACTATTGGTTTTAGCTAGTTTAACTGGTCTCTTTGGGGAAAATATGGACCAGATATACTGGAAACGGCTGCAGATCCAGTTTGATTGGAAGGATATTTTTCATAAATAGCCTTCAGTTTAAAGATGCCATATTTTTCTTTAAAACTGTACAATCTAGGTAACATAGATTATGACTTGTACCATAAGCTTCACAATGGGATACATTTTACCAGTATTCTGCAGAGAAGGTTTCAAGTGGGTGCCTCAGGTTTAAAGACCCGTCCGATAACGGTCGGCCAAACGATGGACCAGCCAATTGCTCGGCCATCAGCTACATCTTCCATCGCTCTCATAAACTGGAGCGCCTGCTATGCCAAACTTTGCTCTGTTATATGTCTTGGCTAACAAAAGGATCAGCAGTCCAAAATCGGACATGCCGGAACCTTATCTTCCCCCTACAATCATATGTTGGGGCCCACCATCCACATTAAGCTGTTGTCTAAACCCGTCAGTATCTGCCAATTTCAGCTGACGTTGGTCTAATATGTATTGGGGCCTTAAGACTTCTGACCTGTCAAGTGTTAGTAGTAGTTGATTGCTCAGGAGACCCTCATGATAGATGGAGAAAAGGGGCACTGGGGGTCTGCAAACCTTACATTATATTGGTGTATGGTTCATTCTCTCCTCTTCTGAATGATGCCAAGATATCAACCACAACCAGCCCTGTGCTTTGGTTTGGATATCATACGGCCGGCACCACCCAGACCCATATCTATGGAAGTATGGTTTAACTGGAAATACTTATTTTAGTAGCTCGTGTGTGTAAAATATATATATATTTGAAAAAGTTGATGAGCATAACCTCTAAAAGTTGGCATGCTTCTCATTTCTATGACAGTATGTCACTGCCCAGACAAGATCAGCTCCTTTTCATGGTACTCCCGGATTTGTTTAGGAGCCCCCCAATAGTTATATACATGCCTCTCTATGTGAAATTAATCTTGTAGACATTATTATCATATTCAGTAAGGCCCTTAGTACACTATGGAAGCTTTTCTGTATCTGTGAGTGCGGAGATACTGAGAGGTTGATTTATTTATTTTTAATTCAATAAGGCTTGAACTTTGCCTTTTAATACTACCCCAAAGCAGAATTCATCAGATATGTTGCTCAATGCCAAAGTCTATTTTGAAACCGGCTCATCAGTTATTTGAACTTTTCAGATACAAGGTCAGGGCTGTATTAATTCCTTGACCCCTTTCCCACCCCCTGGCCATTAAAAAAGAAAAAAAAAAATTATCCTAACGTGATGGATGCCACATTTTAAATGGTATTCTTAGCCAATATAATGCAGCGGAATATGTTGATCGTGTCCAGAGTCAGATGTCACCAGGAGGACTTGGGTGTCATTTGTTCTATAATTATCCAATAGCCTTGGTATAGATTTACAATGCTGCTTCTGCTTTACTATGTGAGGAGGATAGTGTTTGCTACTGTGTATTAAGGTGCGAGGGAGGAGAACTGCAGGAGGCCAAACTGAACCTGGGTATATTGTAATATTGTAGCAGGTTCACAGAATCTACTTCATCATCATTTATTTATTTTATTCGATTATTTTTTCCTCCTCTAATAAATGTGCTAAAATAAAGTGTGTGTGTGTCTGTAAAGGAAACATATACAGTACATTTATTTTTTATGTATTTTCCTTTAGTTGTATCAAATGTAAATCTGCATTTTTTTGCATTTCCAATTCACTATAAAAAATACGTTTATGTTGTGATACTTTTCTAGAACTATTTAAAAAATTATTTATATATATATATATATAATATTTTTTTATTTTTTTTAAATAGTTCTAGAAAAGTATCACAACATAACTGTATTTTTTATAGTGAATTGGGAATGCAAACAATTTAGATTTACATTCGACACAACTAAAGAGAGAATAAAAGACATATCTAATATTTGTAAGGTGCAGCCGTTATTAATATATAATTTCCTTTTCTAGTTGACATGGAAGACCTGTCTGAACTATCGCAACAAAACACAAATCATGTGAACTTTGGTCAGCAGCCTGTACCCGGTAATAGCCCCGAAAAGCCTTCATCCCCAGGACAGCACTCTCTCAGCGGTCAGACCACTGTGCGGACGCCTCTCCCCAACCTGCACCCGGGACTTGTATCTACACCTATTAGCCCTCAGTTAGTAAATCAGCAGCTGGTGATGGCTCAGTTACTGAACCAGCAATACGCAGTGAATAGACTATTAGCCCAGCAGTCCTTAAACCAACAGTACTTGAACCACCCTCCTCCGGTCAGTAGATCCATCAACAAGCCTATGGAGCAACAAGTGTCGCCCAACACAGAGGTGTCTTCCGATATCTATCAGTGGGTACGTGACGAATTGAAACGAGCAGGAATCTCGCAGGCGGTATTTGCACGTGTGGCTTTCAACAGAACTCAGGTAAATGTGCTGCTGTTAATGTAACGTTCATCATGTCGAGTTCTGCGGCCTGAGAATAAATATTAGGCTGCGGGAGATACAATCAGCAGAGTGTCTGCTCTCACCTCCCATATCCTCTCCCATATCCTATCTGCTTACAGTTTGCTTTCCTGATAGATAAACAGATGCCTAAAATGTACTGTATATGGCTGCTTCAGATGAGGTATATGATTAGATAACACCAGTGGTGCACATTGCTGCCTTCTGCTTAAGCATATTAATTATTCTGGGTTGTAGAAGAAGTTAGGATTTTGAAATGTTATTTGTTCTTTTGTTTTGTAAGTAGCACTCCTGTAATTTTACATATATATATATATTATATATATTATATATATCATTTTTTATTTTTTTTCCCCAATTTGTTAGACCTCAATGTATATACAATACTTACGGGTTGCTGTCTTCGGCCATTTCCAGTGCCGTTCCAGCATCATGTGACCTGCTGAATCGCACGTGCTCTGCCGAGGTCTCTCTTTAAATCTTGTCATTGCAAGATTAAGAGACTCAGAGCCAAAGCTGTCTAACCTCATGCCGAGTATCACAGACTTGCATTTAGAAAGTAACGTCCGTTCTGCAAAGCAGATACTATGGGATTCGGCAGGTCGCACATGCAGCCACGTGAAACTAGAGTGGCACTGGAAACAGCCGAAGATGGCAAAAAGTAAGTATTGCATACACATTAGTGTTTTCTGTTAGATGGGAATATTTTTTATAAAAATCCCGATTGCTTCTTTCAATACCCATCATTTAATTGCAGCCAAGTATGTACAGTATGCCCCCCACTGCAGTCCTATTTTACCATTTCAGTTGTATTCAAGCAATAAATAAAAGCTCCTTACAGATCTATAGATTTGTACCACCAGCCTCTATACAGATCTTTTTGTCTCCATGGTAACAGACATCAAACCTATCCCTTGTTGTGTGATCCTGTAGTAATATTTCCATTAATTTGCGCCCTGCTCCTAAAGATGGCTACAATTATTGACCACAATAAGGTGAATGGTTCCACCTGCTTGTGAATGATAGGCGCAGCCATTCACCTCTTCCTTCTTTTTGGCCATTTTCAATTACTTAGTTTGGCCCTGTATGTTTCACTGAGATAAAATTAAAGGGGACGTTCTTTCATGATCAGATGTGTATGGCCACTTCTGGTAACCAAGAGTAACTGCAGGATCAGACTACACAAGGCTTGTTTGTAGTCTGTAACCATAGAGACACTTACATTTTTTTCCCTGATCAATTTATTATGGAAGTGAATATTCGCATATTGAATGTATGTGGTCTAAGCCAAGCATTTTTTTTTATATAGAATTTCACTTTTATTTACCTGTGTATTGTAGTCACGAGCATATTGCATGGAAGTGTATGGGTCATTGAACTCTGTGGTCACGTTGTCTGCTGTGTCTTCATTGTGCATTGTATGGTGTCCGTGTACATATAAGCAGAGACTGTCTATAACTAGAAAAAATGATATCGCATGACGTCGCTAATTTATTACTTGTTTTTGACACACTTCACACTAATTAAAAACCTTTCTAAAAAAAAGTCTGCCAAGTCTGTGCTCTTGGTGCAAAAGTTGGTGTAGATGTAGACCACAGCCGTGAGGTGGACAGACAATAACAGTTTTTGTAATATGACCAGTGAGTTGGTCCAGGTACATTGTGCCATGTGAACCATTTATCAAAATTCTCCCACTGTGATGCATTCCAGCAATGTCGGTGCTGCCATTCTTGGCAGATCACCGCTGCAGTAAATCAGTAGACACTGACTAGCTGCAGCCTTTACTATTCTGTCAAAGTGGACGTCCGCTCTGCTGGAGTGCTAGAGGGCTGCCGCTGATCACAGAAATGTCATGCAACTTGCCTAGAATAGTCGCCCTGACTTTGTAGGAAGAGCACTGCAGGAGGTGAGTATCCCTTGTTATATAGGCCACTGAAGTAATAAAGCAGGGGTTAGTGCAATGTGTGTTGTCATCAAAAAGTGATATATTGTTTTTATCAAGTTATGTTAACTTTTGATAGGATTTATTTCATTTTTTTTTTGCTGTCATATATTATGTATATATTTTTCTGGCCATTATTAGGCTGATGCACTGTTCTGTAGACACCACTTCTCTGCATTTTAATCACAGGCAGAGCTCCACTAAAAGCTATCTATGTATATAGCTACTGTAGGTTCTACCATTCTCAATAGGTGATGGTCACAGCTCACCTCCTTCCCCCAGGTGCATAAAGTTGGTATACGTGCAATGTATAGGAGCATGTTCACACTGCGGACATTTCACGGACAAAACATCCCCCCAAAAAACAACAAAGTGAGCATATATCCTGTAGTAAGTGAATCGTAATAGTACATATAATGACATAGGGTGCTTAGTTAACACGTTATTTACATGTACTATTACTATTCACTTACCATTTCCTACACTTGCTCTTTATTTCTTTTCTTGGGTTAGGTTACACATGCCTAGAAAACTCTCTCATGAATATCAATGAACACTTGCAGTATGTGTCCTACGGACCACATGACTGCAGTAAAGCAGATCTCCAAATTCTCAGATATGATAGCTGCCCTGTAATCGTGGTAATCAGTTTTTCTGATGCATCTGTTTTGGTAAATACTTGTATTCCTTAGGGATTACAAGTAGTGGAGCACTTTTGTTTCTTAGCGTGTCTTTCACCTCTCTGTGGTTTCCCTGTCTTGCTGTCAGCAGATAATTTTACTAAATTTTATGAATTAGAAGAAAGCACAAGATTTTGCTGTAAAACACTAGATCTCGCGTATTCAAAGTAAGGTGGGTTGTGAGATCCTGCTCTGCATGCCTGGATCCCACAACCTGGAAGTGCGAACCGGACTTCTGCTAGATCGAGTCCTTTAGCCTTGGCATGAGGGAAACTTGTGTATTTTTGCTAATTTTACCTAATATAGCTAATCCGTCTCTGATTTCTTAAATAAAAAGGGCAGCCACAGATTAGCTATGTACAGCATACCCAATGCTAGTCTGCCATTCCTCTGCTTTTCCACCTGGAAAGTGTCAGTGAAGGTGCTTTCCATTTACCCTGCCGATACAAAGTCTTCCTACAGTCAGTAGTGAATGGACAGTGCCAGGGGGGAGGTATGGACAGAAACCCGGGTGGTAAGACCAGATCTTCCATGTTGGTGCTGATCCTGTTTTTGTACTGTGGAGAAGCCTATGCAGAAATCGGGTAATACAACCATTTATAGATCGTCCTCTTACAAGTAGGATTTTGCTTTAGTAGATAAGCTCTGTGTATTTTTTTTTCTGGTAATTTAACTTTTTTCAGATACATGATGTTAATGGAATTGTCCAACTTTTGGTCAGAATGTTATTTTTCTTAAGTACATGGAATTGAGGCTTATTCTGGACGCAGAATGTGTTAACGGAGAATCAATCAGTCAGGCCGCTATCATGGTGGTTTGTAACTTAATCTGTCTTAGGCCACATTCCCACCTTCAGTATTTGGTCAGTATTTTACCTCAGATCCAGAAGTGGTGACGTGTTTCTATTATACTTTTCCTCTGATTGTTCCACTCCTGGTTTTGGATTACAAATACTGAGGTAAAATACTGACCAAATACTGACGGTAGGAGCGTGGCCTTATTCTGAGCTCCTCTTCTCTGATTTATGACCGCGGACCACACTTGTGGTGTGCTCAAGGACACAGCTTGTAAAAGACAAACTGTTCAAAATTTTTAATGGAACCCAATTACAAGAATGATTTTTAGCCTATGAATACATACATGCAATCCCTTTAGTGATTTGGACCCCGTATGTGTGCAGGTAGGGTTGAGCAGACTATATGTATATTGTGATGGAGGCAAAGAGGACACGCGTCACAAGGCTTTAACAGTATTTAGCACAGCCCAAACGATCAGTCACATAAACGTTTGTTTCTGCAATATTTTTCCAGTAAAACCACTGACGCCATGACAGAAAAGCCGATGGACCCCATTATGGTCAATAGGTTCTTGCTGATGCTATTTGCATCAGTGATATAGAACATTCAGGCTCTGCATACATTTAATTTCTCGTCTTCTAAAATGGAATTGCAAAACGCAGTTGTGAACAGATCCTTTTGTTGGAAAATTAAATGATAATTTTTAGGCATGATTTCTAAACATTATTTTATTGCTGGTTTGTCCAAAATGTTGTTTGCGGACTCTCACAATACATATCTCTCCAAACTTGTGGTCAGAAATTGCGGTATATGAGGGGTGATTGTAATTACAGGATTCATCACTCCATCAGTTAACAGTTTTTCTAATCATTTGCCAGTGGTTTACCATATGTATGTTTTAAACACTTCTATATAGTTAAGATTAAAATCTAGAGAACCTGTATAGTGGGGAAAAACGTAATCTTCTAGTGCCCTTTAAACCTAATTTTAGGTTGTGATGTGCCAAAATTATATTACTATTAGGAGCTACCAATTTTTATTTGCATCATTTTGTATGTGTGACATCATATATTATTATTTCTTTTGTCATCTGTCATGAAAAGCTTCCTTTTTACATTGATTCCTAATACATAACCAGATGAATCCGTAATATTCTTGTAAATAATGTGCAGAGGAATTATCTTTCTTTTTACACGGTTACTTTAATCATTACCAATGATAATACACATTAAATACCACTAATAGTTCAAATGTGGCTTTTAATTACTACCGCCAAGTCTTCTGCAAATCATTATGCTAAATAAAGGAATCCCACAATGAATGCAATAAACTTGGGGCTTGCAAAATATTGTAATTTATGATTTTTTTTGTTCCATTTTTGTACAAAGTTATAGCATTCATGCTTGTTTTAGAAAGAACTAAAATTGGATTTTATTGGAATTACGCGGAAACCAGAAGATGCTGAAATAGCTTTGAAAGAAATCTTTATTAAAGGGAACCTGTCCCACCCCTCAGGCGTTTGTAACTAAAAGAGCCACCTTGTGCAGCACTAATGCTGCATTCTGACAAGGTGGCTTTTTAGTTACAAACGCCTGCACACGCTGAAATAAACACTTATAAAATGTACCCCCACATACCCTGAAATCGTCCCGGGGCAGGACTTTCCTTCCTTATCAGACGCAGCACAGCCATCACTCCGGAGCTGTGCGTGCCGGGCGCCGCCTCCTCTTGCTGCATTATCGTCCCTGGCGCCTGCGCTGTAAGTACGAAGGGCAGCGCAACTGCACATGCCTGGAAAAAAACTTAAAGCGCCGGGGATGATAATGCAGCAAGAGGAGGCGCGCCTGGCACGCACAGCTCCGGAGTGACCGGGACGATTTTAGGGTATGAGGGGGCACATTTTATAAGTGTTTATTTCAGCGTGTGCAGGCGTTTGTAACTAAAAAGCCACCTTTTCAGAATGCAGCATTAGTGCTGCACAAGGTGGCTCTTTGAGTTACAAACGCCTGAGGGGGGTGACAGATTCCCTTTAAGACACAATATGCTACTGTTTGGATAAACCTGCAGATCCAATGTTTTATTAAGTATAAAATCTCAGTGTCGTTTTATAAAACATTTTATATAATGTAGGTTCTGAATAGTGTTTTGGATCAGTGGGGGTCCGGATCCTGAGAACCCCACCCACCTGTCAAAATACCAGTGCACGCACAATGCTGTGTACGGGCATAATGGTAATAGTCTACAGGGCCATACAGTCACTCTCACAGAGCGGTGTACAGATCCGTAGACTTACTATTAAAGGAGCTACGGAATTCATAGTGGTAGTTTGGCTGATCGTGGCAGTCTCAGAACCCGGACCCCACCGATCCACAAGAGCTTTACATTAGGCTAGGTTCACAATAATGTGAAAAACTGGACACATTCAGGAAACTCATCTGGATCTTTTAAAAGAGATTGTCGGGTTTCCATTATTTTGTCAGTTTTTCTTTTTTTACCCTACTAAAAAAAAAAAGCTGGGGACTATAGGGAGAGGACTGAGTAGTGGCCCCTTGCTGACTTCTCTCCGCACTGCATTTCTTCCATGTGTGTACGGCAGCAGAGCGCTGTCAGTCAACTACAGCAAATCGAGGAGAAGCCAGCCACCGAACTACTTCTGTCTCTCTATAGTTTCCAATCAAATCTTCAAACTACATTTTATCTGAGACACCGAAGCTTTTTAAATATGAGGCTGGATTCAGGCGAACTTATAAGCACACGGTGTGCGCCAAGATATCTGCACAAACTGAAATTGGACTGCTAGACTGACATCCAGAAATTACTTATAGGCCGGGGTCACACTTGCGTGTGCAATGCGAGAGAATCGCACATCAAGACCCGGTACTGCTGCCGGCACTCTGGACCGGAGCGTTCAGTTGCATGTATTTCTATGCAGCCGCACGCTCCGGTCCGAGTGCCGGCGTCAGTGCCAGGTATTGATGCGAGAGACTCCCACAAGTTTCTCGCATTGCACACGCAAGTGTGACCCCGGCCATAAAATGTAGGTACTTGACATACAATTTGGCGAATTCATGGGGCCCACCAGCCATTACAACCTGACCACCTCCTTTTTTTTATGTAATTTTTTTTTAATTTTTATATGGGACCTTAACCTTTTTTTCAGACCGATCTCTTGGAAGGTGAAAAGCCTAGACATTTAAAGGGCATATAGGATCTAGATTTAATTAGAAACAGCCATAGGCTGGGTTCCCACATATCAAAAATCATCCCTAAGGGCTCTTTCAGATGAGTAGTTTTTCTGGATGTGTGCTGCCGAGTTACAATCTGACAGTACACTGATTAATGTTAGTAAATAGGGAGGGCTGTTCAGATGACAGTGTCCATGTAAAAAAAAAAAATTCAGCGTGCACGATTCTCCTCTGTATTTCAGAGTCACCAATACAAGTCTATTGGTCCACCTCGAAAAAATTGGATCCCATTTGGATCATCTGTATTGCATATTATTTTCATATATACATAGTCATTTATTAACATGGAAAGTAGATTTTAGACTGTTTATGTAAAAAAACGAACACACATGCAATATGGATGATTATACAGATGAAAATCGGACTATTTGTCATCTGCTCGTCTGAATCAGGCCTTGGGCTGATGGGAGAAGGGCTCGGCCAACTAACGGGACAGGCGCTCTCTCCAAATGTTCACTACGAAGAAAACTCCTAATGGAATGAAGCCAATGTGCACAGGTACGAGCTGCTGTGACTGCGTTATATACACACCAGAATACACTGTATACAGATATTACATAAATGAAATCTACATTCCTGCTATGTAGAATATACTTAGAACATCTGGTATGTATATAATGCTCACAGCAGCACGTACCTGTTCACACTTGCTTTATTCTGTTAGGAGGTGCTGGTCAGTTTTTTTGTTTGTTTGTCCGGATTTCACTGTCCATCTCTGGACTGCAGTGCAGGGACCCAATTGTATGTCTCCTTACCTGAGTCTCCTAAAATGCCAAACAAATCCCTCTAAAACCCTGTAAGGTAAGGATCTTCTGGAACGTGGAACATGTTAATAGAGGTCTCTTGGATCAATTTGATTGTTTTAACTATGGCACGGTTATTTACTGGCTTGGGGTGTTGTAATTTTCTTTTTCCCCCAGAAATGTTGTAATTGTTATTTTACATGGATACTTGGTTCTGTGAGATAAGTAGATTGGATCCATTTTATCCACTTAACATTTTTACGGAAAATCTTGAAATGTCTCCTAATCTTACTACCTCCAACCAACCAAAGGTCTTGCTGTTCTCACGTGCAGCATCCATAGCATTTACCGTACTTAGTTGGTTCTATTACCTATGTTTCTACTGTCACTTAGGAATAACGGCCCTCTCATATGTTCAATCCTCAACGTCTGTTAACGTTAGTCTTCAAAACAAATAAGGGGGTGTTTGTAAACTTGTTCACACTCGCCATAAAAATCCTGAGCATGCTAAGTCTTCTAGCACATTTTACTCCTCATTCAGGCATCCGTAATGTCACTTGCCTATCTGTGTTTCTCACGAATTAGAACGTATGCCTATTATCGCCTATGGGGCTTTCCTTTCATGGGTCCGTGTGTTTTAGGCAGACTTAGTGGGGAAGAAAATAGCAAAAAAAATCCAGATACATGTCCACTTTTGATCCACCTCATGGATCAAAATTGCCCATACCTCTATGGGTCCATGAAAATCATGGACAACACCCAGATGCCAACAGTGGGCAATACGTTGCTCTCCGTGATCAACATTGTGGCGCGTAGGAGAAGCTTTGTCATGTTTTAGTTTCTTTTCATACATGAACATCTCTGATGGTAAAAGCTGACACAATGCTGAAAATGTGATCAAAATGCTGGTGAACAACGGTCCATGTTTTTACGTATTGGAAAAATCACAGACATCTGAATGAGGCTTTACACAGAAGCCACTGATTAGCCCAATGAATGAGGCTAATCCATGTGTGACTCTGCGGCGCATGAACTACACATCTGTAGTAAAACCGTCCGCCTGAGATTCCTGGCACAGATTCTCTTGTAAATATGTATTTCATTTGCCATAGGTAAATCCATGAGGTGTGAACAGCGTGCTTTTAAGACCGAAAAAATGGCAGTTCTTCTCTGATGCCACCCATGGCAGGACTGTATGTGTGTCCGTTCTTGGCCGTAGTTATATATCGGTATAGCTGCTATGTTTTATTTCTTATCCACAAACTGTTGTGGGGCCAAGTAATAGAGAAAAAAGTTAGATCTTTGAACATTGAAGAAAAACTTTGTGTGTTTTTTTTCATTTTATTCCTGTGACACTTATGTACAGAAGACAGCACCACAAACAGCTTAAAGGGTAACCATACTTTTAAAGTAACTTATTGTCTGTCGTGTGCATGAGGAATAACACTATTACTGGCCCTTATGTCTCGTATATCTTGCATTTTCAACAGTGTTATATTCTGAAGGATTTATTTCCTAAATTTTCTATTGACACCAAGCTGGTTAGGGGAGACTCACTGCTATGATGTGACCCCCATACACAAGAATGGATTCCTGCTCTTTTCTTTTTAGCACAGAGAGAGATGCAGCCTGCAGGATATTATATAGTAGTCCATAGCCATGTAGGTGTGAATTCAGCTCTGTGATGAGGTAAAAATCGAGTAAGAAAGCTCAGCATGATCTTTCTGTGTCTCCCTATGCCTTTTAAGTCACTCAGCTCCTCACTTCTCCTCCCCTTTCCTCAGCATGGAGTATAACAGGTTGTGTAATTTGACCCCTCACTGAACTGGTGTCTGTCTTAGTTTGAGTCATATGTGGTTGGGGTTTTTTCTTTTGTCTTGGTGGAGATAAGTTGAGGAAAGGGGTGGAAGATGGAGAGGAAGAAATGGCTGGTGAGCTATATTTCAAAATTTCTTATATTGGTCTGTAACATTGCTAGATGCCCAGTTTTTTGGAAGTACAATTCCCATTTAAGTCCTGTTTGCGCTTTTCTTTTTGTCCTAAGGTGTTATGACCTTATTAGAACCTCGGTGATCCTGAGAATTGCTCAGCAAGTTGTGCTTTTTCTACTCGGAGGACAATGACCATTTGTATAATGACTAGACGCTACAGGTCCTGCTAAGTTTGAAGAGTTTTTCACAGTAGAGGTAGCCATAGGCAGTAGATGAATATGCACAGGCTGACCTGCTGTTTATGGGGTTGGCTCAGCAGCCCCCAAAAGCAAATATCACGGGAATAAGTAGTGCAGGTGAGGTTTTCGACATGTGCAATTATTTTAAGCTTCCAGGGGTTTTCCAACAATACAATAAAAATTACAAATACAGTGGTACATCTATTCCAAATAGATTTGGTCATGGAAAGAAGTTTAACATAAATGGACCTTTCATGCCACTGTGCTAGGGGTCACCAGACCGTACTAGATTATCCTGGGTGAGAGCGTTCCTCTGATTTGTTGAACGCTACCAAATATCTATTGTCTTGTGCTGCTCCCCACATTTTCTTTTGCATGCTGATTAGTATATAGTAGGATTATCTATGACTGGTTTTAGTAACCTGATACAGATATACCTTCTTGTGCTAATGGCCGCCATATTTTAGACTGGGTCATACCTAGTGAGGCATTGTACATTTAGCAAGTTTTAGGTATTCCGGTCAGTTATATTTGTTTTGTTTTGCCTTGTTTGCACAATTTTTTCCACATGGTTTTTATGTACCGTATGTAAAATGGTATTTTTAGAGAAATGGAATAAAAGTAATATTTTAATACTGCACAATTTTGCACCTTTCTAATAGTGCACCAGTCTAATAGTGACTACTCTCAGCTATACACATTGCTTATAAACATGATGGCATGATACTGTATAGGGATAGATTGATCTACTAATGATTGTTCTGTGTCCATCATTGTTCCTCAGCCGGTGTAAAGAGTAGGGTTGAGCGACTTTTGCTTTTTAAGGATCGAGTTGGGTTTTGTGAAACCCGACCTTCTCGAAAGTCGGATCGCGTGAAATCGGCCGATTCTACTGTAAAGTCGGGTTCCGGACCGGAACACGAAACCCAATGCAAGTCAATGTGGTTTATTTTTTACATTTACTTAATATATCTCTCTCTCCCTCTCCCTCTCCCCCTCTCCCTCTCTCTCTCCTCTCCGTGCAAAGCATATGTTGTGTTTGACTGCGGAAATCACTGCAGCCCAAACGGTAATATGGCTCTATGACGCTGCAGAAACCAGACCGGAACCTATGTCATCACGCTGCCCACACTCCGTAATTGGCTGAAAAAATGGCGGGGAAGGCGTCATACAAAACGCGACTTTGGCGCCAAGATCGCTGACCACGTGGCCGATCCCACGCTGGAGTCGGGTCGGGTTTCACGAAACCCAACTTTGCCAAAAGTCGGCGACTTTTGAAAATGAACGATCCGTTTCGCTCAACCCTAGTAAAGAGGTCAGGAAACAAGCGTCGAACGACTTCAATATTGCCAATCACGTTCATTTAGCGGCCTGAACTCAGCCCATGTAAATACAACTGAGATCTTTCTGTGCGATGGTGCAATATGTGAACATTTGGGGCTCCACTTTAAATTTTTGGCCAGGGTCCCACTTTGTCTAAAACCGGCCCTGGTCACAGCAGTGGGGCTTCTTACCTCCATGCTTAGAGGCACCTATACTATTAACATTCTAGGAGAGGTTTCTGCCGTGTAACAAGATATTGACCATTTTAATGTTAAGTAGTATCAGGGCTGTGGAGTCAGTAAGCCAAACCCCCGACTCCTCAATTTCCCTGACTCCGACTCCACAGAACTGGTAGTAGTTGCTTATTGAAGAAGTTTGACCAGCTTAACAGAAGTGTTCCTGAATACAGGATCTACTTTATTACCTTTTGTATGCCCTTTAACAGTGCATAGAAGAATTATAAATGGGACACGTAGCAATAATCATGTAATTAAGAGAGTGTATGATCTTAGAAGCTAAAGAGGTGGAATGTAAATTCATAATTATAGTCCAAAGATCAAAGATATCATAACATGATCATTCTCAATACCGTATACACAACTCTTAACTCTAACTTTAAAAAGAAAGTTAATGTAGTTAAACCAGGCATTCCAAATCTTATCTCCTAAACACAGGGGTTAGATGTGAGGAGTTGCACATCTTCTCTGCAGCATGAAGGGAACATTGTAGTTAGAAGTTTATTTTCTTCAGTGTCGACTGAGTCAAAATTAGATTATTTTGTTAGTCAAGTAAAAATACAAAGACCACAAAGCTCGCCTGTTTGCATAGACCAAACCTCATGTGTCCTATGACAGCAGCACATATTCCTAAGTTAGCCATAAGTCACCGAGTTGGAAAAGCTCCTTTCATAGGAATGTTCATAGGTTTCTATAATTAGGTAGAAGGCATGACAATAAGCAAGTTTGCAATGGTCTTGCTTTTTCGACGTGCTGGCATTCTGCAGTGAAAGTTTTTAGGGTGCGTGTCCATAGTCCGGATTGTAGGTGCTTTGGATGGAGCGGAAAACCCGCTCTGCACAAAGCGCTGCCCCCTTCTGTATGCTCGGTGATTCCGGACGTGTTCATTGTACACATCTGGGATCGCCGCTCCTTATATATACATCGGACCCTGTTATGTAAACAGATATGCTGCATTCCAAAAAGATGCGCCACATGTTTATAATCGCAGAAATCATAAAATCCCCTCCACTATGCTGTAACATCTGGACGCTGCGGGTTGAACGCTGCGGCTGTACACAGTGTTCAATCCGCAGCTAATCCGGACGTAATACGGCCTGTGGACACATACCCTTATAGTGTACAGCTGGTTTCCATAGAGCTTGGCCTCCAGACTCTGACCAAGCATAGCAGTACTTACATTCCAGGAGAGGTGATAACTCTTCCCATTCAGCTCCATTCAGCCCATTGATTTCTGTACAGCATTTCTCCCTCTCTTCTTCTGAAGAAATGCGGTTATAAACCACCTTTCAGAGCACTGTGTGCTTCTTCATTTACCCGGTTATCTCTGTGTTAAAGAGGACCTATCTCAAGATGAAAAGTGGCCAGTTTTTTGCTCCTATTTTATTCCCGCTGCCCCCTGATTATGCTGGTTTTTGTTTTTTTTATTTAGTACTAGTTTATGGGGGGTCTTTACTAAAAGGGTGTTACACACAGGGTAATTATGCAGGGCTGCCTAAAGACATTCCCTGAGAGAATCCTGTGAGCCATTCCCCCATGGTAAAGATCACAAAAATTAACACCAATAGAAAAGGCCCATACTGCTGGAAACAAGTGATGGATTTAAGAAAAACATGATGCTGCATATTCAGGAGCGACAGGCATAAATGAAAGAAGCACAAAAACTGGACACTTTAGACCTGGTGACAGTTCCTCTTCAAAGAGATTGAGACAAGGTTCTCGGAGGAGTACACAATCAGCATGTTTGCCCTGAGTAAAACAACAACACTAAGGCTGGGTTCACATTGCGTTTACAGCAACCCGTTCAACACATACGGTAACGGGCTGCTGTAAACGCAAGTGCCGGTATGGCAGCACGCTAGCGCAGATAGAGCATCTGCTAGCTCTATCTGCGCTAGCAGTGTTGGACCCGGAAACGCTGCAGCTCGCGTCTCAGGGTCAGTCACTCAATGACAGCACATCCCTTATGCATGCCCATTGTGGGCGTGCGCTAGTGATGCGTCCGACATTGGAGTCAATGGCGGCGTTAAACAGACTGCGTTACACTGCATTATGCCGCTGTGTAATGTAGTCCATCTAATGGATGCCACTAACGTAATGTGAACCCAACCTAATACTCGTCTGTGGTGCTGACAGCTTTACAGTGTTGGCTCTCATGTTGCATTATGTCACGTGAGCACTGCAGCAAATCAGCGCTGGCTTCACTCTTCCCGCCTTTAGACGAATCGAACATGAAGCGAATGTCACATCGCGACTGCAGCTCCGACTTCATCTTGATGTGTGACTTGTCCGAGGGTGGGGAGAGGGAAGCCAGCGCTGATTGTCTACAGAGCTTGCGTGACATAACTGTGAGGCAAGTCCCAGGAAAGTGAGTGCTGACACCACTGGAACGACGCCGGAATCTGAGGTGATTAGAAGTGTTATTTTACTCGGGGTAGACATACTGATTGAGACTAGGTTGTCCGAGCAGTGAACGACCACTTTAAGGGGTGAACTAACCTATATAAAATAAATGGAAGGTTTGTAATGTTGGAGATGACAAACTTATCTGATTTACATCACATAAAATATTCTGCCATTAACGTCCTTTCTTCCCGTGTACTGAGACTCAAGCACAGAAGTTGCATACAAGTCTTCATGCATTTCTTATTCCCAGAGTCTGGTGTACGCTGTGGTCCCCCAAGACAGTTTTGAGAACCATTATGCTACATTATGGATGAAAACCAAAATGTTCTTATTGAATGTTTTTAGTTTTTATGGAAATGACGACAAACACAAAACAAATTGTTGTTGCCACCCGATTGAGCCCTTTCCCCCTCATTTATTTCTTCCATACAATTTCCTTCAAAGGTTTTTTTAGACAGAAGAATTTGCAAAAGATGCTTGTGGAGAAACATAAACCTTTTAAGGGAACTTACCACTGTTTAATAGTGTTTCTAGATTGAACTACATCCTACACATGTTACATAATATAATCCAATGCTCAAAATGCCTGGGACTTGAGGTCAGGCTTGTGTGTGCAAGTCTGAAATAATCTAAATTTGAAGCCCTTTTCCCTTACAGCATCCACAAAAGGCTGACACTTCCTGTTTTTCTTTAGCTCATTTGTCAGCTTTACTGTGTAGACTTGGACAGCATGACTGGTAACAGGTCAGTGAGGTAATGATATATGCATTTGCTGCCATAGTGACATTTTATACACAGACAATGGTGTATTTGCCTCTCACCTTTCGTTCACTGGTCTTTCCAGAGACTGGAATAATTAATCTTTTATTACTTGATTTTTATGTACATATACACACTGCAGCCCAGTCCATAAAGAAAATGCAGAAAGGAAGTGTTTCCTATATGGCCGTCTTTAGAGAAGAACCTAAAGTATGCACTTAAAATATAGGAAAAAGAAAACACATTTTTTTATGGACCTGAAGGGTCTTGCAGGATCAAAATATTGGCCTCTCAGCGGGATCAATATCAGATCAATGGCATCAAACTCTCAGCGATCAACTATTTTAATACAGGAAAGATGTATATCTTGGTACCGTGTTAGCCAGTAGATAGAAAAATATTTAGAATTGAGAGTCCTCAGTTGTTGATACCTTTTAATGGCTAACTGAAAAGATGGTAACAAATTGCAAGATTTCGAGAGACCTGAGTAGTCGCGAAAGCTTGCAATTTGTTACCATCTTTTCAGTTGGCCATTAAAACGTATCAACCACTGAGGGCTCTCAATTCTAAATATTTTTCCAACTATTTTAAGGGATTGTTGTTGTTGTGCGTCCTGCAGCCCCTTCAAAAATCTCGGTCTACTTGTATGCCTTTTTAGTAGGTGGTGTGTGCCGTGCCGGGTGGTGGTGGTGGGGTTAGTGGTGGTGTGTGCCGGGTATTTTTAAGTGATTCAGAGAATGCCTGAACTATGTATACCCAGTACTGGCCCTAATAATATAGAACATGCTGCTACATGGAGCAATGTAAGTTATGCAGAGGTTACAGTTCTTAGGCAATGCATTGCAGATGCTTCAAAAATCTGATCACTGGTGGGGCAAAAGCTAGATGTCCACCGAGCTGATATTGATAGTCAGTCCTATTGACCAGCCACCAATATTCTGATCTCAATTAATTATATTAACATGAAATGCATTAGAAATTCCTTTTTAATCTGTGTTTGACTCTGCAGTCCGAGCGGGCAAATTAATGTAGATTCTTTTTTTAAAAGGGAATCTGTTAGTAGAAGCAACCCTCGGAAGCAGTGTAGATGGTCATGTCACTCATAGAAAGTTGAATAAAATGATCCCTTGAAATCTGCAATCTGAGGTCTTATTCCAGAGAAATCCACCTTGTTCTTGATATGTAAATGAGCTGTTAAGATCTATGGGCGGACACAGATCTCACTGAGAATCTCCCCCCAGAGATTACTTTAAATGAAACGGGGCAACATGTAATGCCTGACAGTCTGCTTTCCTGGGCTACAGGTCTCACACTGGCAGCACTCACTTTCATATAAAATAAGCTCTGGAGGCAGATTCTCAGGGAGATCCATGTCCCGCCCATAGATCTTAACAGCTCATTTACATGGATTTCTCTGGAATAAAACATCTGATCTCAGATATCAAGGTAACATTTTATTCAATTTCCTGACCTGCATGTCCATGTAGACTGTTTAAGAGGGTTGATCCTACTGACAGACACCCTTTAAGGCTATGTGCACACGTTCAGGATTTCTTGCAGAAATTTCCTGAGCAAAACCGGACATTTTCTGCAAGAAATCCGCATGCGTTTTTTGAGTGTTTTTCTCGCGTTTTTACTGCATTTTTGGTGCGTTTTTGTTTGCAGATTTTTCCGGAGGTTCCCAATGCAATAATATAGTGGGTAATCCGCAAAAAATCCGCAAAATTAATGAACATGCTGCGTTTTTTACTGCGATGCGTTTTTTTTTCGGGAAAAAAAACGCATCATGTGCACAAAAATTGGGGAATGCATTCTAAATGTTGGGATGCATAATGTATGTGTTTTTTTTCGCTTTTATAGCGAAAAAAAAACCGTGAAAAATCTGCAACGTGTGCACACAGCCTAAGACTGAGCACTTGATTACGCCATGTTAGTTTTGATATTTTTGTGCTGTCTTTGCAGTACTACAGTTCAGATCCATGTAACATCTCGATCAATGTTTTTTTTTTAAAAAGGCAGTGAGGAAAAACTACACACTTTTTACAATTGCTATTTCTAGCATCCCTTGCATGATTTTTGTAGAGATGACACCTCTGGTTTATGTACCAACGCTCCCGACCCCAGTCTGACATGTCTCACTCACGGGTGGCACTCGCTGTGTCTTCTTAAATATCGGAGTCCTTTGCACTTGTCAGCTCCTTTCAAATGTATGCAGTTTCTAGGAATTAGCATTATCTTGGGAATGTCCCTTGTGAATTAGAGATCGGATGCTACATGACAAAATGACTCCTAATGATGCATGAATAAACTTGTTAAAGGGAACGTGTCAACAGTTTGACTTAACCTGTGCGACGTGTAGTCGAGTGTTTCTCGGCACACTATTTAATGGAACAACACATGCTGAAGGAGCCGCTCATCCATAATCGAGCCATTCATTCTCTGCCATATTATGTGGTATGGGACAGATTTTCATGGAAATAAGGACGTGTTCTGCTTCCTCCCGCCTTTTCTTAATCTGTCATATTCATTTTCTTATTAAAAACACAGTTTCTTACTCTTATGCGGTAGGGCCATTTTTTTTCTTCTTCCTTTGAGGTCAATAAATATCTGTATGTTTTTGTTATTCCATGCTGTTCCTTTAGATGAGCAGCTGTAATAAAGGGACTGTTGTATCGGAGAGCTTCACAAGTGTAATACGGAAAAGAAACCATTTCATTATTACTTTTCCGCACCCTTAAGAATTCCAGTTGCTGGATTCATAGCTATAATACAGATGGGGATGAACAACAGGGACAATTAAAGCAGATTAGAACGAAAACCGAAAAACTATATACGGTACACTTTTTTTTTCCCCGAGAAAATTAGCTATTTAAATGGCATAGGAACGTAGATTTGTTAATGAGAGAAATTGGCATTTTGTATTAGTGGGTTCAACTTATTTCTAACGATAAAAATGAGCTTGCTACATAGATGGGACATAATTGTGCTTCTGCCGTTTTTGGTTGGCGAAAAATAGAGTATGTGCTCTCCAGGTTTTTGGTGTGTGAGATGTGTGGTTTTTTTTAAAGGAGATCCTTGGAAATCACATTATACATTAAACCATCCTGTAGTTTTTACAAGAAGTTTGTGCAAATTACGTGCTAAAATGAGATCCACTGCTTAAGTGCAACAACATAATTACTACTGTGCTTCGCGTAATTCTTTGTAGTATAATTCAGGAATAAACCAGCCGTCTCTATCATTACTGAATTAAAGGTAAGAAAAAGGTACCATTAACCTGTCACCACAGCGCTACTTTCTACCAGATAACTGTATGCTTCATACTTGGCATTGACCCAATTTGTGTTGGGTGGAGCTTTTGGATTAATCTTCCACCTGGACCAAGGATCTAATTTTGTGAGTCTCTACAAAGATATTCTAGATAGTGTTGCTTTCTTGGGAGAAATTGATTTATTTATTTTGTTCTAGGTACTTTTGATTTTGCTTGAGACTGATCAATTCAGCTTCAATCAATGATTATGTATGAAGGCGAGACAATCTGGAAGCCAGAGAGGCAACGGCATCAATCTAGTGCATCATCCTCCTCTTCCAAAGTACTCTGAAAAGAACTTTGAAAGTGTTGGCTATGTTCTGCACAAGATTACGGGGGAATACTATATTTAACAATTGATGGCCGTGTCAGTTAGGGCTACCATGTGCCTTATTCTCCATCTTTTCCCTGATCACTGCCCTCTATCGTTTGCTTTTTCTAGTGCAGAAAAGCTGTACAGTGTATTGCGGAACTTCTCAGTGTTCCTAAGCTCTACTCAAATAAATTACATTAATATACCCCTAAGGCTGTGTTCATACACTGTGCTGCAATGCCAGTGCTTGTATCTCTACACATTCTAAAGGGTGTGATTCTAGGGTTTAATGTATGGTTTAAATGCAAAAGATCTACAATAAATATATGGGCCAGAAATTAAAGGGAACCTGTCACCTCGTTTTTTCGGTATGAGATAAAAATACTGTTAAATAGGGCCTGAGCTGTGCATTACAATAGTGTAGTTTGTGGACCCCGATTCCCCACCTATGCTGCCGAAATACGTTACCAAAGTAGTCGTTTTCGCCTGTCAATCAGGCTGGTCAGGTCGGATGGGCGTGGTGTCTTCCCCCAGATCTTGCGTAGTTTTCCGTTGGTGGCGTAGTGGTGTGCGCATGTCCAAGGTCCCGAATCCTGCACAGGGGTGTGAAAATAGCAGCGATGTCCGTTATTCCATTGGTGGTCGGTGGGCGCGGCCATCTTGCTTTGACCGCGCGTGCGCAGAAGCGGCGCTCTGCTGGCCGCGGCTTCAGGAAAATGGCCGCGGGCATCCGCGCGTGCGCAGATGGCTATCGCGGCGGCCATTTTCGTGAAGCAGAGTTCGCATCTCGGCTTCACGAAAATGGCCGCCGCGATAGCCATCTGCGCACGCGCGGATGCCCGCGGCCATTTTCCTGAAGCCGCGGCCAGCAGAGCGCCGCTTCTGCGCACGCGCGGCCAAAGCAAGATGGCCGCGCCCACCGACCACCAATGGAATAACGGACATCGCTGCTATTTTCACACTCCTGTGCAGGATTCGGGACCTTGGACATGCGCACACCACTACGCCACCAACGGAAAACTACGCAAGATCTGGGGGAAGACACCACGCCCATCCGACCTGACCAGCCTGATTGACAGGCGAAAACGACTACTTTGGTAACGTATTTCGGCAGCATAGGTGGGGAATCGGGGTCCACAAACTACACTATTGTAATTCACAGCTCAGGCCCTATTTAACAGTATTTTTATCTCATACCGAAAAAACGGGGTGACAGGTTCCCTTTAACTTCCGCGCTTGAATAATATCAACAAATTCCATCCTCAATGTTTGGCTTACATTTTGAAGGTTTGGATTTTTTTTTTTTTATATAATAGCAGTAATAACTAGATGGGCATTTCCTGAAGGAAATACATGGTGCTTGAACAGCGCTGCCAGCTTTACAGCAGCACTTACTTTTCACACACAGGACCGGGGGGGGGGCGCTTACTTTTCACACACAGGACCAGGGGAGCACTCTTCACACACATGACCGAGGGGGCACTTACCTTTCACACACAGGACCGGGGGGGGCACTTTTCACACACATGACCGAGGGGGCACTTACTTTTCACACACAGGACCGGGGGGCACTTATTTTTCACACACGGGACCAGGGGCACTTACTTTTCTCACACGGGACCGGGGGGGCACTTACTTTTCACACACGGGACGGGGGGGAGGCACTTACTTTTCACACACGGGACCGGGGGGCACTTACTTTTCACACACGGGATCGGGGGGGCAATTACTTTTCACACACGGGACGGGAGGGTGTCATAGTCACTGTATTCTGATGTTTGACTTTGATAAATGATCATGTCCTAAAATGGACACCGTACATTTGCATAGCTGCCATCTTTGGAAGGTCAAGTTGGGGGTCATGGAAAGGTCGCCATTAATTCCTATGGGAAATTTTTTTTTAAAAAATGCGATTTTTTAAAAAAACTACAAATCGGATCGACTCCAAAAATACATAGCACACCTGTACCCACCGAGGGCTGTATTCTGATGTTTGACATTGATAAATGATCATGTCCTAAAATGGACACCGTACATTTGCATAGCTGCCATCTTTGGAAGGTCAAGTTGGGGGTCATGGAAAGGTCGCCATTAATTCCTATGGGAAATTTTTTTTAAAAAAATGCGATTTTTTAAAAAACTACAAATCGGATCGACTCCAAAAATACATAGCACACCTGTACCCACCGAGGGCTTCGAAACGCCACCTGAATGGGGCCTCTGCGCCGAGCAGTTCGGGCCACATTATTTGCGGAAAACGCGGAGAAGAAGAAGAAGAAAATATAAGAAATCGGATTACAATATGTTGCTTGAACCCATAGGGGATCAAGCACCATAATAAAAAAAATTGACCAGACAGACTTCTTCCATCAAGGACACTAAGTAAACATAAGTGTATACTTTCCTTCTGCAGTGACACCATTTTAGCTGTTCCCGGAGCTGACGTGACTTGTTGTATCACGTGCAGGCGGCAGCTCATTAATATTCCGCCAGGGCGGATGTACGCTCTGATCAAATAGTAAATGTTGCAGCTGATGAGCAGCCGATCATTGACTGCAGCCTGCACATGATGCAAGTCACGTCACAGAAACGGCAGCGCCGACAATGTTGGTACGGCAATTCTGCAGCATAGCTTAGTACAGGGTTTCTTCTGTGTGAGACACATGGCAAACAGCCAGATTTCACTGCAAAGCCATTATAATTTGCAGTGATACAACACATGTTTGATTACTGACTCCTTTGAGCGCTTATCCATGAACAGGCAGTAGAGGGAAGGGGCAGTTCAGCAGAGGCAAAAGTGCTATAAGAGGTGTAGAGTTTATGGATGGGTTTGTGATTTGACACACCTAAGCTCAGCTGTAGTGCTTCCCTTCCCCCATGGTAACTCATGTCTACTGTGCTCATTGCAACTTGTAATGGCTCTGTAGTGACCTCAGACTATCTGTGTGCCATTAAATGCATCACACAGGAGTAATCTGTGCTGAGCTATGGTGAGGGCGTGTTATTCTTTTCTTTGAGTGTTGCTGCTTATGATTGGTCAAAGTCATACAGGAGAAATAAGTATATGCCACAATGAAAACACTGTTAATCCTTTCACTCCTGGGCCATTTTCCTTTTTTCTTTTTTGTATTATTTTTTTTCTTTAAGTTTTTGCTCCCCTTTTCCCAGAGCCATAACTTTATTTTTCCGTCAATATGACAACACCATTGATTTTACCATATAATGTACTGGAAAGCTGGAAAAAAACAGGCGATTAAAAGATCGATTCTACTTCAAAATTGTATAGGGGGAAAACGTCAGCTTGGTGCACAAAAAAGAATATACCCTTACCCAACCCCAGATCCCGATAGAGACTCTACGGATCTCAAAAAATGGCGCCATGAATAAAAAAGAACCTATACAATGTGTGGCATCTGCGAACTCATAACAACCTGGAGAATCATATTGGCAGGTCAATTTTAGCATTTAGCCAAAATGGTAACAAAAAAAAAAAAAAAAAACACAGAAAAAAACAATTGTGGAATTGCATTTATTGCATTTTATTGCAGTGTTACAACCACCAAAAATGCGTAATTCTTGTATTTTGATTTTTTTTTTATCTTTACGCCGTTTACCAATCATGAGTAATTAATTTTGTATTTTGATAAATTTGGCGATACCAAATATGTGTATTTTTTTTTATTTTTTTATTGATTTGCTTTGAATAGGGCAAAAGTGGGGTGATTTAAACCTTTTATTTTTTTAACTTTTTTTTTTTTTATACTTTAAAGTCTGCAATAGTCTCTTTAGCTGTGATCTTCTGATTGCTTTTTCTACACATAACAAGGCTTCAGCAGATGTGTAGCAGAAATGTTCATCTGCCATGAACGCCGGTCATGGGACGGCGCTCATAGCAGGTCAGCAATGACAATCACGGGGGTCTCCTGTAGACCCCAAGATGTCATGCCAACCCATCAGCTCCTCGCGATCATGTTAGTGATGCGATTCCAGCACGATCATGTTAAATGTCACTGTCAGAGATTGACGGCAGCATTTAACATATTATCAGCCGCGGGTGGATCACGGTTCCACCCATGGCTGTTAGGGGCACATGACAGCTGATCAGATCAACTGTCATGTGCCAGAAAAGCTGGAGCCCGCATCAATGGGGAAGACGTGACATATGACTTGTATATGTACGTCATATGTCGTGAAGCATCACGTGTCTGCAGCCACTATTGCATCCTGTGTCCAGTTCAACATTAAAAATCTGGTGAAACGTGCTCTTTTAAAGAGGATCTGTCTCTTGCCCCCAAATATTTAGTTAAATGCCTTGTAAAATCCTTATGCTCACCTGGTTAAACTGTTCTTTTATGCTTTGCACTGTCTCACTCCATTGCAGAGATGTTCACATTTGTTGTTTTGGAACTTAGTATATAAAATCTCTGCTTGGAGTTCATCTGGGCATTTCTTCTGAGTCTTCTGTGTGTTTACACCCTGTGCTTTCACCTCTCCTTCCCAGGCACTGTCAGTCACAGCTCTTCATTTAGTAGCCTCAGACGCTATTGGCAGGCTTTGGGAATGAGGGGTGGAAGCACATGCCCCCAGAGAAGTGTATGAAGAAACGCCCAGTTGAACTCATAGCAGAGATTTCACATGTTATGCTCCAGTATTAAAACCCTTTGTCTTCTCTAGAGTGATATAATGTCTTTATTACCTTGAACACCACACATAATAAATTATGAAGTGACCTACAATACTTGCAAGTTTTATGAAGGGCTTTTATTACGTTGTACAGCTTTATGATCTACGCTGTTGTTATATGTTTCCTATCAGATTACTGATAAGTGCAAGATTGATAAAGAGTCACTGATTCACAACTGACTGCTCCGACTATAAATGAGACGCACAGTTCAGCCACCTTCTGTTTTTGCAATGTTTAATAAATTACATGCCCAATTATTTGCCATGACCCCATCAATAATTGTTGGGAGGTTATCTGTGCTGCGATGATAAAACTGAAGGTTGTGCGTTACTGTGTGTATTTATCTTAACCACTGTAGTTTAATGGTGCTTACTAAGACAAGTATATGCTTTGTCCAACTTTTATTATCAGGAGAACTTGAAATACAAGATATAAAAATTGCATGAACTTAAATACACACAAGGTTTAGATTTTTATTTCCTGCAGTCAGCTTTTGTGTTGAATTTACATGTTATTAAATTACTTTAGTTAGACAGCATGAAAATGAGCAAGTTTCCAATTTACCTGCTTTTTCAATCTGCTTTCATTCTCCTGCTGTAAGAGCTTTTATCTTACATAGTGTACTGCTTGTTCTCATGCAGCTCTTCCCCAGATCCTGACCCATTAATTACCGTACATCCATGTTGGCTCTCTCAAGACCGTTAATTTCTGTACAGCAGTTATCTGCTCACCACCCTCACCTCCCTATCAGCTCCTGACCTGTTATAAGTTTTAGTATCTACACCTCCCCAAAAAAACAATTAATCAGGGAAAAGAGGATCCATTCAAATTAGATAGTTTAAAATAACCAGTATTTATTTCCAATGTTTAAAACAATAATAAAATTCAAACAGGACTAACGAAAAGTGACAAGTGCAAGTCAATACATCTAATGAAATCAATCCAAATGGATATAAGCTCATAGGTATAGTAGTATTTCAAATATATCACTAGTAATCCATTTTTTAATGTATATAGGTACAACCAATGATCCCCATATAAAGTGCATGTGCCAAACAATACCTGGACTTTTGTACCTAAGACTATACTAAAGCAGGGAGACTGTGCTCACTTCATAGGACAAAAGTACACTTTAAAGGCACTTTATGTACCTTAAATATTTACAAAGGCATTCACTTTCACTTTTGTTCGAGTGTTCAATCGACTGAAATTAAAGGTGCCCATCCACCTTAGATAGCAATTTTATATTATTCTTGCTGCCACTCAGAAATGAACACCATGATTGAATGATAGATGCCCAATTTGGTCTTTAGGGTATATTCCTTCAGATCAGTGCGAATCCAGCTTTGGTATCTAATATATTGTAACTACCTCCCTGACCAATAAATGGTATTTGGTTATTAAGCTGAGAAATAAAATACCAAGTTTATTGCATGCAGTAACACCTCTCCATAGCATAATTGCTACAAAATTAGTTGTTCTTCTGTTCTAGGAACACTAAGGGTACCGTCTCACAAAACGATTTACCAACGATCACGACCAGCGATACGACCTGGCCGTGATCGTTGGTAAGTCGTTGTGTGGTCGCTGGGGAGCTGTCACACAGACAGCTCTCCAGCGACCAACGATGCCGAGGTCCCCGGGTAACCAGGGTAAACATCGGGTTACTAAGCGCAGGGCCGCGCTTAGTAACCCGATGTTTACCCTGGTTACCATCGTAAAAGTAAAAAAAAAAAAAACAGTACATACTCACATTCCGGTGTCCGTCAGGGTCCCTCGCAGTCTGCTTCCCGCTCTGACTGAGTGCCGCCGTAAAGTGAAAGCAGATCACAGCGGTGACGTCACCGCTGTGCTCTGCTTACTTTCCGGCCGGCCGGCGGTCAGAGCGGGAAGCAGACTGCGAGGGACCCTGACGGACACCGGAATGTGAGTATGTACTGTTTGTTTTTTTTTACTTTTACGATGGTGACCAGGGTAAACATCGGGTTACTAAGCGCGGCCCTGCGCTTAGTAACCCGATGTTTACCCTGGTTACAAGCGAACGCATCGTTGGATCGGTGTCACACACACAGATCCAACGATGACAGCGGGAGATCCAGCGACGAAAGAAAGTTCCAAACGATCTGCTACGACGTACGATTCTCAGCAAGGTCCCTGATCGCTGCTGCGTGTCAGACACAGCGATATCGTATGGATATCGCTGGAACGTCACGGATCGTACCGCCGTAGCGACAAAAGTGCCACTGTGAGACGGTACCCTTAGAGACAACCACTGTAGACGGCTTGATCACCATTATCACACAATCTCTTAAGTGTAATTAAAGTTTTAGGTATTGGGCTGTTTGATCACAATAGTCTTTCTTCATGAATGGCACAATGAAATGTACCGATATGTGATGGGTCTTTTTTTAGATGATTTACACAATTCAGAGATACAAAGTCCTTCACCCCTTTGTAGATGGTCAACCTTAGGTTGCATATACAGTTGTGGCCAAAAGTATGGACACCCCTGCAATTCTGTCAGATAATACTCAGTTTCTTCCTGAAAATGATTGCAAGCACAATTCTTTGTTATTATTATCTTCATTTAATTTGTCTTAAATGAAAAAACACAAAAAGAATTGTCCTAAAGCCAAATTGGATATAATTCCACACCAAACATAAAAAAGGGAGTGGACAAAAGTATTGGCACTGTTCGAAAAATCATGTGATGCTTCTCTAATTTGTGTAATTAACAGCACCTGTAACTTACCTGTGGCACCTAACAGGTGTTGGCAATAACTAAATCACACTTGCAGCCAGTTGACATGGATTAAAGTTGACTCAACCTCTGTCCTGTGTCCTTGTGTGTACCACATTGAGCATGGAGAAAAGAGAGAAGACCAAAGAACTGTCTGAGAACTTGAGAAACCAAATTGTGAGGAAGCATGAGCAATATCAAGGCTACAAGTCCATCTCCAAAGACCTGAATGTTCCTGTGTCTACCGTGCACAGTCTCATCAAGAAGTTTAAAGCCCATGCCACTGTGGCTAACCTCCCTAGATGTGGACGGAAAAGAAAAATTGACAAGAGATTTCAACGCAAGATTGTGCGGATGTTGGATAAAGAACCTCGACTAACATCCAAACAAGTTCAAGCTGCCCTGCAGTCCGAGGGTACAACAGTATCAACCCGTACTAACCGTCGGCGTCTGAATGAAAAGAGACTGTATGGTAGGAGACCCAGGAAGACCCCATTTCTTACCCCGAGACATAAAAAAGCCAGGCTGGAGTTTGCCAAAACTTACCTGAAAAAGCCTAAAACGTTTTGGAAGAATGTTCTCTGGTCAGATGAGACAAAAGTAGAGGTTTTTGGGCCAAGGCATCAACATAGAGTTTACAGGAGAAAAAAAGAGTCATTCAAAGAAAAGAACACGGTCCCTACAGTTAAACATGGCGGAGGTTCCCTGATGTTTTGGGGTTGCTTTGCTGCCTCTGGCACTAGACTTCTTGACCGTGTGCATGGCATTATGAAGTCTGAAAACTACCAACAAATTTTGCAGCATAATGTAGGGCCCAGTGTGAGAAAGCTGGGTCTCCCTCAGAGGTCATGGGTCTTCCAGCAGGACAATGACCCAAAACACACTTCAAAAAGCACTAGAAAATGGTTTGAGAGAAAGCACTGGAGACTTCTAAGGTGGCCAGCAATGAGTCCAGACCTGAATCCCATAGAACACCTGTGGAGAGATCTAAAAATGGCAGTTTGGAGAAGGCACCCTTCAAATATCAGGGACCTGGAGCAGTTTGCCAAAGAAGAATGGTCTAAAATTCCAGCAGAGCATTGTAAGAAACTCATTGATGGTTACCGGAAGCGGTTGGTCGCAGTTATTTTGGCTAAAGGTTGTGGAACCAAGTGTTAGGCTGAGGGTGCCAATACTTTTGTCTGGCCCATTTTTGGAGTTTTGTGTGAAATGATCAATGTTTTGCTTTTTGCTTCATTCTCTTTTGTGTTTTTTCATTTAAGACAAATTAAATGAAGATAATAATACCAAAGAATTTGTGATTGCAATCATTTTCAGGAAGAAACTGAGTATTATCTGACAGAATTGCAGGGATGTCAATACTTTTGGCCACAACTGTACATTTGCCAACAAGCTGCATTAAAAGACCTCCAATCTGCCATATGTTTGCTGATCAGTGGTGGTTTCTCAAGTGCACAGAATGACTGTTAATGATTGTTCTATGCGCATAGACTTGTATTGTTCTCGGCAGCACGTGTCTTTTTTTTTTTACGTTTCAAAATGATCTCACCTGATGAATGAGAATTTTTTTTCTTTTTGCCAGGCAGTTGGCAGCCTGGTTACAATGTCCAATTATCAAGAAACAAGCATTTTTTAGGAACGTTCATTCATGATAATCGGCCTGTGTAAATAAACCTTTGCAAAATTTGTACGTAATTTCCCCTGAAATGTTATTGTTGATTGACCCCAAACTGTAGTTCACTTCCAGCTCTGATAATGAGAGGAAGATAAAGATGGCCTAATCTCCTCAGAGCGATTTTCATTTATATGTACAGTAGTCTCTTGATAACATCACAAAAAAGTGGGATCGTGACGTGCAACCAAGTAGCAAAATCATACTGTGCACCAACTTTTAGTAATATTTTAATCTGATTTTAGACAACCACGTACTCCAGTATGCATTACTAGTCTTAGAGGGTTTTATTGACCATTTTCAGTGGACATGTTGCTATTCCCACTCCAGTTTTATTAAAATGTACTCATTTATACTCCATTGCTGCTATGCTCCACTGCAAGAAATGTACTCTAGTCAGGGGATAGAGTACATTTCTGTAGTAACTTACAGTACTTGTGTGGGGAACATTGTGATGGATTTGTTGGGTGTTCTTAACCATGCACCGTCCTAGCTGAGCTTCACCCACTTTTCAAACAGTTTGTAAAGCTTGGCTTGTCTGTCAATAAAACATCAACTTGCAATTTTTGCAACTTCTTTGCAAAATTTGTAGTTTCACGTAAATTTTTCAACATTTTAAAGCAAAGAATTGCCGTTAAACAGCTTTTATGAATCAGCTACTATGTCTTTATAGCAACAGGAACAGAATAGCCGGTCTCAGGAGCGCAGAAGGAGAACACAGACACCAGTTAGGGTAAAAGCACAACGCGTTTCAACGGCATGCGCCGTCCTTCTTCAGGTGGATATTTATTAATGATATGCAAGGAAGCAGTATTTAACCTTACAAGGACAAATCACAGAACAGTGATAATTACATATGCAAATGTAACATACAAAAAGTGGGCATGCATCATTTATTACAACATTTTAGCAGCAAAGCAGCAAATATAACATACAGATAGTGGGCATGTATCATTTGTTGGAAAAAAGGAGAAGATCCAGCTCAACGATATAGTGAAAAGTCCATAGTTTTATTTCACCTCGAAAATAGCATGGTGTAAGGACAAAACATCAGCATACAAAAGGGTTAAAAACCAAGATCAACGCGTTTCCGGTGACTAAGCACCCTTAATCATGATTAAGGGTGCTTAGTCACCGGAAACGCGTTGATCTTGGTTTTTAACCCTTTTGTATGCTGATGTTTTGTCCTTACACCATGCTATTTTCGAGGTGAAATAAAACTATGGACTTTTCACTATATCGTTGAGCTGGATCTTCTCCTTTTTTCCTGTTTGTTCACGCCCTGACACAGCGGTTCCGTGCTCCGAGACCTGGGGAATGTCGGTATGGTGAGCTGGACTTTGTTCCTTTACTCTATGTATCATTTGTTACAAGATTTTAGCAGCAACAAATTGCCTAATAAAAACCAATTAAAAGAAAAATAAGAATAAAAAATAAAAATAATCACCAAAGTAATAAAAAATCAGCATAAAAAATTATCATAAAAATAAGGAAAAAAATACAAATAGACGTCTAGTTAGTAACTTTCTCACTAGACGTCTATTTGTATTTTTTCTTTATTTTTTATGATAATTTTTTATGCTGATTTTTTTATTATTACTTTGGTCATTATTTTATTTTTTATTCTTATTTTTCTTTTAATTGGTTTTTATTAGGCAATTTGTTGCTGCTAAAATCTTTTAACAAATATAACATACAGATAGTGGGCATGTATTATTTGCTGCTTTGCTGCTAAAATGTTGTAATAAATGATACATGCCCACTTTTTGTATGTTACATTTGCATATGTAATTACCACTGTTCTGTGATTTGTCCTTGTAAGGTTAAATACTGCTTCCTTGCATATCATGAATAAATATCCACCTGAAGAAGACGGCGCACGCCGTTGAAACGCGTTGTGCTTTTACCCTAACTGGTGTCTGTGTTCTCCTTCTGCGCTCCTGAGACCGGCTATTCTGTTCCTGTTGCAAGTCTTTCTCCCCCGTTGTGGGGTATCCGGCTGGAGCTGCGGGGACCTGCGCACTTATTCCTCATTGGGACGGCCGCCAGCGCTCCTTCTACAAACCGCCATTTGTTGTTTTATAGCAAGAGGAGCCTAATCCTCGGAACTGGATACCTGGTTTTCTATAGTATCTACGGTACATTTTCAGCTCTTCCCTGATGTGGTTAACTGGCTTAGAACCCTACAATTGTTCTCACTTTTTTCATGGTCTCCTCTTTTGTCTTCTAACATCAGATATACAAATAGCCTCTTCAGAGAAAACAAGGACTTGAATTCTAGATCCACTTATTTGAAGTAGCAATGCTAAGTCACTATCCACCCTTTAACTAGACTTGCCACATGACTTGTCATAAAGGCCAAACCAGACACTATTTTCAGACACATATTTTGGAGGTTTGCTTCTCATCAGTGCAAAGCAAGAGGTCTTATGTGGGTGGATGAGAGGCCTCTGACAGAGGACCTAATGGGTGACACTTCTCCTTGTGAATTGTGCCATGCCATAGTGCGATAATGCAAATCCAGAAAATATATAAAAAAAAATCTTGTTATAAGTTTTATTTTATGATGCTTTGTCTTGTCAAATAATCTACTTAATGTCCCAATTTAGAAATACCTCTTTGATTTATCTATTTGTATTTTATATATCTATATATTTTTATTTTGTTAGCAGATTTCCATCAGTGTACTTTTTTTATTAGCGCCTTCAATTTTTGGCAGAATAATATAGTTACCTGCAGCGCCGTCTAGTTTTTTTTTTTTTTACAACTAATACGTTGTAATCCCTTAATTTAGGGCTTGCTCTCGGAAATTTTACGAAAGGAAGAAGATCCCAAGACAGCATCTCAGTCATTACTGGTAAATCTACGGGCAATGCAGAATTTCTTACAGCTGCCTGAAGCTGAGAGAGATCGAATTTACCAGGATGAAAGGGAAAGAAGTCTCAATGCAGCATCCACCATGGGTCCAGCACCTCTGATCAGCACACCACCAGCCCGTCCTCCGCAGGTAAAGGATGGAGTAACTAAACTACAACTCTGTCTTCGCCTATCAGTAGCTCCCTGTAATTGTTAATGTAATGGGTTTTACCCTGGAGATAGTTCTTTTTATTCCGGTATTAAAGTTTTCTTTTTGTCAATAGCGATACTACGAAAACCTTTGTCTTCCTGCTGATAACCTTTTTAATATCCACTTGTCCTCCTTGAGAAGTTCTGTGATGTGCCACACATTCTAGCAGCACTTTTCTCAAAGTTGCCCGTCTGTGATGTCAAACATTTTTACAGCTCGTAATCGCCTATTTAATTGCATCCTGAAAGGAAAATTAACTTCCTGCCCTAAAATGTTGCTGTCTCTCCAGCTTTAGTAATCTTGTTTTTCAGTCCTGTGAAATAGTTAGTGGTGGGTATTAGGACTTTGTATTACTTTTTCACAACGTTTTTGTGTAAGAAAAATTTATAACCAGTATTGAATTTTTGGCATGAGGAAAAACTGAGCTTTGGAACTGAGTTATCAAACCATTTTTTGTAAGAATTTTTACCATCAGTGTGGCATTTGTTTTTTTTTCTCTTATGCGAAAGAAAATGACTAAGTTTTTCCTACTTATGAGCTAGTAAAAAATAGCACTCGAATAATACACAGATGGCGTCCAAGTGCAATTTGTTTTTTTTACTGCTCCTTTCACTTGACTGAGTAAGTTTTAATTCGTAATTCTGATTTAAAGAAAAAAGATAGTTCTCCATTTTTGCTTTAGGTGGACAGTCAGTCTGCAAAGAAAACGGATATATGAACATGTCTATACACCATAATGAGTATGAGTTGTATTTGTGAAAACCATCTACCTGATAAACACAGGTCTGTAGAGTTTGAGAGAGAGTTGGTTTTGGGTGAAGTCAAAATCTATAGAAATGTACCCACTCCCATTCCAGCTTTTGAAGAAAATATAAATATTTTTGCCATTTTTTTTAATATTGGTTAAATAACTTAGTTTGATAGAGCGGAAGATTTTTCTATTTTTAACATTTCTATACTTGTCTGAATTTCCACGACCCTCTTTATTTGATAAAAAAAAAATTACTGCTTTTTGGCCATTTATGAAGGTAACAGAGTCTGAGTAGGCATTTTGGCTTATCAGCTACACAGCCCTGGAAAAGCAGTCGTCAAAATGAGGTCTTACATGGGTTGTCTGGAACTGTCCACATCCACAGGAGGTGATGCTGATCAGAATAGTGCACGACCCCTGATGACCATACAAGCATCCTGGCCGGTATCACTTGCCATCTCCCAATGTGGAGGTGAGCAGCATCGGACAACCCTTGTAGAACCTTCATTAACATTCTGTATTCCAATGGAAAGAATTTGTTTCGAGTTCATGAATATAGATCTATTGATTTCCTTATGATGTACAGACCCTGAATTTATAAAATATCTTTTAAAGCCCATTTTCATTTTCGGTTTTCACAGATCTTTATATTAACGTTGGCCAAACCTGTCTAATCTGTATGGCGGACTTTACTTTTTATAATTTAATGTTCAAACAATCTGTGTATGGGAGTAACTCCCGACTACCCTCAGACAGATGTGTGTGGCCAGCAACTTTCTGATTTGTATCTCCAGCCTAAATCGGTCTGAATCTACTGCATATTGAATATCTATCTACACACACATTTCTGTTGGGCTACAGGTCTTATCCAAGAGTTGAAAATGGTGCCTTCTATCAGGGTGATGTCTGGTGTAGCATAATCTCTCCATTCATTTCAATTGTTTTATTTAAGCTGCCATACAAGACATAACCTACGGACAAGAATGGCGCCTTTTCGGTAAAAGAGCCGGCTTTGTTTTTCTCATCTTATTTTGCCACAAAGGTTCTTACAGTTTAAAACACTAGGTATTGTAGGAGCCTATCTGTCCACTATCTGTTCAGAAAAGTTCTAGATCTTGGCTGTGCTATTCAAGATCAGTAAAAAATCTTGCTTTAAGTAATAGGAAAAATGAGAACTGTATAAATGTCTTATATGGGTGATTTACATTTCTCGCTAAAAATCGTTGATCAGTTTACTGTTTAGTAACCCCCTATCCATCTGTTATCTGCATAATAATACATAAAGTATGCAATGTTCTCTGTTTAATTGAGGGGGGTTTTACATAAATAATGCCGTCTTCACATTACTTGTATTTTCCCTCAGCGGACATGTGTTATAGGGGTAACACATGCCTTACTGACATAGAATACATTGAACATCACCTATTTTATTTATTTATTTTTTTAAAATGTCATCCCAATGTTCCCAAAACAGAATTTGAGATATAAAAGGGGTTGTCCAAGACTTGGATGTTGATGACCGACTGATCCTTAGGATAGATTAACCAATGCACAGGTTGGACACCACTGAATAAAATGCCATGTACCATGGTGCTACATCATGTACAGCTAATGCAATCTACTAGATGACGTGCACAAAAATGAAAACTATATTCTGCCAATGTTAATTAAAAAGTCTGGCATCAGTTAAAAAAAAATGTAGGTCAGCACCATAGATACAGTTAAACAACTAAAAGAGGCAGACCAAATAACACAAAGTTAACCCCAAAAATAATACATTGAAGTCCTGCATACCATCACAGCCATGGCTTCTTCAGAGGTAGAGTGTGAGGGTGTGTGAATGTCTTGTACGTAGATTACAACCACCAAAGAGGATTGTATCCTGTTTGTGTTTTAGGAATTGTAGCTATTAAAATAATCTGGTGTTGGCTTTCTTGTGGACTTCGGAGACTCTATATGTGTCATAGGATTAGAACAAGTCTGTAAACTTTGTAGAGGTTGATCTCCATTGCTGAAGCTCATCTCTCATTGATGTGAATGAGATCTGCAGGACCCAATAATGTCTCCTCCACAGTGTACAGACCTGAGCTCTTCTGTTCTGTACTCTGTGGACATCTGGCTGCTGCTAGATCTGCAGACAGCTGGTCGGTGATGGTTCCCAAAGGTAGGTCATAAGAATCTATGTCTTGGGCAACCCCGTTTATAGATGGAGCTTCCCAACATTTGTGGCTAAAGGATGTTACTTGTTAAATTGGAGACTCTGATTTGTATTAAAGGGAATATGACAACCTAAAGAAATGTATCTGAACTGTCATGTGTGGATAGCTGAAAGACACAGTAAGGATGTCTTCTAGAGTAACCGTGAAATCATTATTCAGTGAAGACAGATTGTTACATTACTGAAATAGATGAATCTTGTCAATAGTAACTGCAATCTCCTATACAGAAGGGTGGTGGAGAGGGACGATCTAGGTGCAGAGATCCTCCCTCCTTCCATTTACATAGAATCTCATCAGCAGCAATTGCCATCTCCTGTCTCAGTGATGTAACAATCCGTCTTTACTGAATACAGATTTTACCTGTGATTTGATCATTTTGATTGATCAGCCCTGAATCAGAAAGAAGCAGATTTCTCTGATAAGATCTATTACAAAGTTTCACTTATTTTCATGTGTACTATTTATTCATAAAAGGAAAACTAAAAGTTTACACGTTAAGCTCCCTTACATTTTAGATGTCGGTCCGTTGAACAATGGTTTAGAGGGTCGTTTGGTCAACCATTATCTCCTACCCAACTCCTCCATACATAAGAGCGACCCAGCTAGACGTGCCATTCTGTATTTTCTGAGCGAGCCACTGCAAGACCAGAGGGCTTCTTATCTTTGTAAAGAACAAAAGTAGAAGTCATATCTTTCTGTCTTCCGACATTTGTTGTGGACAGTTGGGAGCCCCCCTAAACATTACTGTCTTAGTAAGTCGTTGCAGACTTTGCCAGCGTTAGTCTCTTTATGGTTTTTTTTTTATAGCTAAACTCACTTTCACTCCCTTACTAATCCTACAAAAGGCCAGTGCTCTACTAATGAAGCATCTAGGAGTCCGTGCTAGTATTTCTCTTAGGCCGGCACCTGCAATGCGAGAAACTCATGCGAGTCTCTCGCCTCAATACCCGGCACTCGGGACCTGAGTGTGCGGCTGCATGTATTTCTATGCAGCTGAACGCTCCGGTCCGAACTGCCGGCGGCACTGCCGGGTATTGAGGCGAGAGACTCTCTCAAGTTTCTCACATTGCAGTTGCAAATGGGACACCGGCCTTACCTTAGGAGTCCGGGGGATGCATTACTGCGCAGAGACGTCTGCAGGCTTGCGACAAGGAAATGGAAGCAATTTTAAAGTTAATGATTACATAATTGGAATCTGTGTCTCTTCTGCTCATCTTACAGTATAATAGTTCAGGACCATTTTTCACCGTGACAGATTCTCTTTAACTTAATCGTTGCACTCATGGGCTTGCCTAACACCTTTCTTATTTATGTCCTAAAAGTGCACGGCTCTTCCATTAAGTTTTACGGGGATACTTTTGTGCTTTAATACAAACATACCGATCGTGGAAAATATTGCTTAGACACTTCTATCCAGATTCAATGTACATAATAAAACCGATGAGTTCATCAAACACAAAAGCATCTTTTCTTGACATACGGCAGAGTTTACAGCTAATGATTACCAAATGTCTTCCAGGAGTAATAAATAACACTGGTTGGCGATGGTGGACAGGAGGAAGCTGCTATAGTTCTACACTAATGTATTGCAAGAAAGAGAGCAAATTTCCTTATTGAAAGGGAACATGGTGTGCTAATGGCTTAGTCTACTATTAATGGACTTTAGCCTGAAGTCCACTGAAGGATCCTTTTAGAGATAAGGGGATAAAACGGACTCCGAATCATAAAAAAAAATCTGTGATTCCCAATAGAACAACCGTGATTCAATAATTAGCGTTGCCTTAGGCTCCACTGAATCCTAGCGTGGTGCTTCTGTATGTCTCGGCGGCTTAGAGGATTACTAATATCATTTGAAATGTCTAATAATATTACTGATTCTTTGTGCAGTGTTATATTTGCTTTAACAATGACTCAAAATGAGGCAAGATGTGTTTGGTTTAGACATTTGCTGTTGCATATGATAGCTGGGATTTCGGATGATAATCCAGTTATCAAGCAATGAGTCAACTGTAAATTCTGGATTTGTCGGCGCTAATGGAACTTAACGGAAGAGTTAAAATGACAGGCTATAAAAAGCAGCACAAAAGGATAGTAGCTGATAAAAGCAAATAAAAAAATCCCCATACATATATAAATGCAAATATTCTGATCTAAAATGTATTGGGATCGTTAAAAAAAGTGAATAAATGTTAAATGATCTAAAGCCCATTTCTGTAAACAACCGCTGAGGAGTCTCAGGAAATATCTCGCATGTCTGTTCTTTCTCCTTTGCATATTTTTCCTGCCAAGTGTCTTAAAGAACTACAAAAGATTCATCAATTGCTTTAAAATTATTCCATTCTTTTGATGTAAGTCCAACAACAGGTATCACAATCTGCATTGAGACTGATAATACAGAGAAATGTAGAAACGATTATTGATGCATTCATGCACACCTTAGTGTACCGTGTCTGTCAGAGGAAGTGGATGGAGCTTATAACTTGCAAATATTTTTCACAAATCCTGAAAAGTCTGTTACAAGAATAATTCAGGATAATATTTTCCCTGTATGCTTTATCCTGTATTTTTTTTTAGCTATATTAAAACATTTAATATGAGATGTTACATTTTCGGATAGTTCAATAAGACTTAATTTTTAAACTTGGCAAAATTCCTTAAAACTTACTTTTCACAACATGATTTACAATGACGGCGCCAATATCTGGCTTTTAGCCTAGTATTCTTCTACATGTAATCTATAGCAGAGACAAGGCTTAAAGAACACCTTTTAAATGGATTTTTTTTTTAATTAAACTGCGCTGCTCCAATGATGCTGGGACATGTTTTCTCTTCTGTGCCCCTCTGTTACCTGGGGTTGGAGCATATCTATGGAATAAAGCGAGCCCAAAGTGCAAATTTTCTCCAACTGACTGGGTGTGTATACCACAGACCTTCCTCCAGGGAGTTGACTTTTTCTCCTTTGTTGCTGGCCAATCCAAAATAAGGTGAGTTATAGAGGGGAAAAAGAAGATGATCACCGAGAAAGTAAGAGTTGCAGCCTGGCTTAGGTTGTTCTCTTGAGACGAGCTTTGTCTCGTGTGGACACACAGAACGCCACACTAATCGGGCCCTATCCTGCTATTGGAGCGCCACAGCCTTGGATTGTGTTTCTTTTCTTCTGTGCTCTGGCTCTCCAGTGTTTCTGCTATCCTGTACTACGGACAACTGTGACCTTCTGGATAGGCATTTCCTTTTTCCCCCACAATGGCAAGGCCATGTTTTGTTTGGTCAGTGTCTTAAAGGAGAAAAGGCAAACTACCACAGAAAAGTTCTGTGACATGCGCCCGTTTGGATAAAGCGTAAATTTTCATGTTTGGTTCAAAACTTTGGAATGGTGGGAAAAAATAAAAAAAAACTTCCCAGAATAAGTGTTGCAAACCCAACTGGAGGAGGTACTTGGTTTAAACGTAAACAAATCCAGTAATTAGTCCTCTTTAACGAATCAAAAAGAACTAATTTTATAGTAATCTGCTGAACTATGGCGACTTCATGGATGAACGCTCTGTAGGAAGATTGATCTTGTGCAAACCTAGCTAGGTCCACCATGAAAATTGGCACCGTATAAAAAAGCCCATATCTCTGTTTTTCTTTAAATTCACCATACATTTCCAAATACTGAATACTCAGGGAAGCAGCAAGAATAAAATAAGAACAAACTGTCCCATTTTGAACTGGTGACTGCTTTTCTTTAAAGCTCCAGTACAAAACCTTAATCAAGGTCACCCACCTATTATATGCTACATTTAATCCAGGAATTTTGTGGAGTGCTACAGTAATGCCTGGAAAGCTGCACCTTTTTGGATAAGAATCTGTTTATAGATTCTATCAAACAGATGATATCAGAATAAAGGTGTCATGGCTTGTCTCCATCTGAACAAACAAGGCATAAAATAATGGAGCTCAGAGGGATTTGTCTTGTAGGCCCACACACCTTAGAAAACTCTCCCGAGCACTCCTTCGCAGGACAGCCATCTTCCCCAACTCGTCATTGCTTTTGTTGAACATTTATATGTTTTCACTGGGGAGAGACATTTCTACCAGAAACTTCTGGTGTTGACTGATCTCCCAGGAGAAAAAAAAGGATTAAGCGTGGGAGTTCAACATGCCCTATTATCCCTCTGCCAAAAGTTCGGACTCCCTTCCCCATTCCCTCCCCGCTTTTATACATAAGATAGTAAGGTGAGTTCGGCAGGAGATGGAGAAGCCAAAAAATTTATCTTGTTGGTTTACACACTGTATATTCTGGTATTTTATAGAAAAGCCCCTCGCTTTCATCTACTAGGTGAAAACCTTGTATCCTACTGACAAAGAACACAATCTGCTCTGAAATCTAAAATGATCTAAAGGGCTAATGATATAAGCAAAAAGCAAAAGGGCAAGGTTAAGTCATGTTAAAGGGGGAAATCTAATAAGAATAAAGAACCGTGGAATCTAGGATGCCGCCATTACGCTTTTATCACAGGCATAAATCATCACAGTTATGTTGCATGCCGTTCAAGATAAGCCAGTCTTTTCAAAGACAGATGGTTAAATTCTTTCACATTAATTGCAGAAAGCTTTCTGTTGCACATTTGCACGGTTCTGTGAAAATATTTGGCTGGTTGCCATAAAACTTGACCGATGGCTTTGCTATTGGCTGTTGTCGTTTGACAAAGGAAACTGTATTATTAACCTGCCCGGAAAATTTACAAAAAAGACAGGAATTTGCTGTTAATACAGAATATTTGTGTCGGGTTTTTTTTGTATAATTTTTATTTTTTTATTTCTGCCAATGAGATTTTGCATATGTAAAAGAAATGTATGTGTGTATATATTTATAATTTACAATTAATATATATATATATATATATATATATATATATATATATATTTATATATTTATTTAACATTTACAATTAATATTATTGTATATTTATAATTTGCAATTAATATTACATATACCGTATTTATAATTTGCTATTAATATTATGTATATTTATAATTTGCAATTAATAAAATGTATTATTATTTATTTATTTATTTTTTTTACTTTTCTCCCTACACTCTGTGAGTAAATTTCCTCTTTCTGATGTATGTTCCAGGTCAAAACAGCTACCATTGCGACTGAGAGAAACGGAAGCCTGGAGAACTGCAGCATGAATATTAATGCTTCCATCTACGATGAGATTCAGCAGGAAATGAAAAGAGCTAAAGTATCCCAAGCACTATTTGCAAAGGTTGCAGCTTCCAAAAGCCAGGTACATAATATTCATTTGAAGAAAAAATATTATTCTGCTTTCTGTACAGATTTAAAGCGGTCAAATGTTTGAGAGGTGAATTTCGAGCATTGGACACAGGATGGTGTCTAAGCCTTATTGCCCCCAGAGCATCTAATCTACTTCCATAAGCCACGAGAAACAACATAGACACTGGGTTTATTCAGACTGGTAAAAAAAAATATTTTGGAAACTGGGAAGGATTGCTTTATAATGGTGCTCGTGGGATTATGCAGCAATATTGCATATATCAGCAAATTGAGCATATCCTTTCTTAAATGGCTATCATGGGAAGTCCCCACATTTTGCGCACTGATGAAAATCATAATTTATTCTAAATAAATGATTATAAATTAATTTATTTATTGCTCCTCCCGTTAATTTTTTGTGCTGTAGAACTCCTTTGTAGGCCATTGATAGCCTTGTCTATACTAAGCCAGCACTGTCAGAATGATCATATTTTAACAGCGTTTGTAAATGAAAACTAATATGTCCAAGTAGTGTAAATCTTTCCCCTTTTAGGCCGGGGTCACACTTAGCGTAGGGAAATACGGTCCGTTTTTTACAGGCGTAATATGCAGAAAAGTTCCTGAACAGTGATCCGTATTTAACGCGAGGATGCAATTTTTTTCTCTAAAAATTATCCGTGTGTCATCCGTATGGTATCCGTACGGCGAGGTTTTCTCGCCGGCTTGCAAAATGGACATAGAATGAATCCATAGGCTCAAATATTCGTGAAAACATATATACAGTCTCTATATACACTGTGTGCAGAATTATTAGGCAAGTTGTATTTTGGAGGATTATTTTTATTAATGATCAACAACTATGTTCTCAATCAACCCAAAAGACTCATAAATATCAAAGCTTAATATTTTTGGAAGTTGGAGTGGGTTTTTTTAGATTTGGCTATCTTAGGAGGATATCTGTTTGTGCAGGTAACTATTACTGTGCAGAATTATTAGGCAACTTAATAAAAACCAAATATATCCCCATCTCACTTGTTTATTTTCACCAGGTAAACCAATATTTTACTGCACAAAATTTAGAAATAAACATTTCTGACATGCAAAAACAAAACCCCCCCAAATTAGTGACCAATATAGCCACCTTTCTTTATGATGACACTCAGCAGCCTTCCATCCATAGATTCTGTCAGTTGCTTGATCTGTTTACGACCAACATTGCGTGCAGCAGCCACCACAGCCTCCCAGACACTGTTCCGAGAGGTGCACTGTTTTCCCTCCCTGTAGATCTCACATTTTATGAGGGACCACAGGTTCTCTATGGGGTTCAGATCAGGTGAACAAGGGGGCCATGTCATTATTTTTTCTTCTTTGAGACCTTTACTGACCAGCCATGCTGTGGAGTAGTTGGGGGCATGTGATGGAGCATTGTCCTGCATGAAAATCATGTTTTTCTTGAACGATACCGACTTCGTCCTGTACCACTGCTTGAAGAAGTTGTCTTCCAGAAACTGGCAGTAGGTCTGGGAGTTGAGCTTCACTCCATCCTCAACCCGAAAAGGTCCCACAAGTTCATCTTTGATTATACCAGCCCATACCAGTACCCCACCTCCACCTTGCTGGCATCTGAGTCGGAGTGGAGCTCTCTGCCCTTTACTGATCATCCAGCCTCTGGCCCATCCATCTGGCCCATCAAGAGTCACTCTCATTTCATCAGTCCATCAAACTTTTGAAAAGTCAGTCTTAAGATATTTCTTGGCCCAGTCTTGATGTTTTATCTCATGTTTCTTGTTCAAAGGTGGTTGTTTTTCAGCCTTCCTTATCTTGGCCATGACCCTGAATATTGCACACCTTGTGCTTTTTGTTACTACAGTAACGTTGCAGCTCTGAAATAAAACAAAACATCTTACAGATGCGCCTTTCCTGGAGTGGCTGGGGGCAGATGCTTTTAGCCGGGGGGGGGGGGGGGGGTGCAATAACCATGGTCCCTCTCTAGGCTATTAATATCTGCCCTCAGTCACTGACTTTCCTACTCTGGCGGAGAAAATTGCGTGGGAGCCCACACCAGTTTTTTTTATGTGATTTATCCCTTTATTTTAACACCTAGAGCCACCAAATTTTGCACACAGACACTTCTAACTTTAGTAGTGAAGATTATGTAAAAAAATAAGGCATATGAAATGGTTTACTGTATGTAATCCATGTCTCGTATCCTGTCGGGTTTGATAAGGAGATAGCAAAAGCCGGCAATTGAATTACCGGCTTTTAAGCTATCTAGCGCTGTATAAAATATATATATGTCTCAATGATATATATATATATATATATTATTATTAATATTATTATTTATTATTATAGCGCCATTTATTCCATGGCGCTTTCCATGTGAGGAGGGGTATACATAATAAAAACAAGTACAATAATCTTAAACAATACAAGTCATAACTGGTACAGGAGGAGAGAGGACCCTGCCCGCGAAGGCTCACAATCTACAAATATATATATATCTCCCTATACTATGTGTACACATTTATTCTACCTATTCTATTCTGTCAGTGTGATTTTACTGTACACCACGCTGAATTACCGGCTTTTCTATAGAACACCGCTGCGTATTTCTCGCAAGTCACACGCATGGTCCGTGTGTAATCCATATTTTTCTCGCCCCCATAGACTTTCATTGGCGGATTTTTTGCGCAATACGCTGACAAACGCAGCATGCTGTGATTTTCTCAGCCCGTAAAATACGGCTGCGAAATATACGGCAGATAGGAGCTGCTCCATAGAGAAACATTGGTCCGTGTGCAATGCGTTGTTTTTGCGCCTCTCATACGTCCGTAAAACTCTCTAGTGTGACCCCGGCCTAACTTTCTGCGAATTCCTTTCTTTATTTTGGCTTAGATGGATATTCACAAAATATTAAGTACTCCTTTTCCACAGGGGCTCTGGGAACTGGACTCTGCAGAACCACATCTTGAATGTAGTGGAAGTGCACATGCTCGACCTCCACTCCATTCATTGTCTGTGGGTCTGCCAGAAAAGACCAGCACAGCATCCTGTTATTTCTGACAGTTCCATAGACAATGAATGGAGTTTGAGCTCCCTCACCGCTTCTCCATTCAAGATGGGGGTCTACAGAGCCCAATTTCCTGAATTCAGAGCCCACTTCTCAGGATTGCGGGGAGGACCCAGCAATTGCATCTCCAGTAATCAGTAAGTTAACCTCTATTCTATGGATAAGCGATAACTTGATATTGTGGGAATGATCTTTCAATAAATTTTGATACAAGATGATGACCTAAATGCCCAGTGTGACAGTTCTCTAACAGGAACCCTGATACTATTACCGTATTTTCTGGCGTATAAGACGACTTTTTAACCCCTAAAAATTGTCCCAAAAGTCGGGGGTCGTCTTATACGCCAGGTACGACATGTGCAGGGAGCGATCCTGGATGTTCCCAGGGTCTGAAGGAGAGGAAACTCTCCTTCAGGCCCTGGGATCCATATTCATGTAAAAAATAAAGAATAAAAATAAAAAATATGTATATACTCACCCTTCCGAGAAGCCTGGCTGTCACCGCTGCAAGCGTCTGCCTCCGTTCCTAAGAATTGCAGAGCGTGAAGGACCTTCGATGACGTCACGGTCAGGTGACCGGTCACATGAGCGGTCACGGACCAATCACAGGACTGCGACGTCATCGAGGGTCCTTCATGCTCTGCAATTCTTAGGAACGGAGGCAGACGCTTGCAGCGGTGACAGCCAGGCTTCTCGGAGGGGTGAGTATATACATATTTTTTATTTTTATTCTTTACTTTTAACATGAATATGGATCCCAGGGCCTGAAGGAGAGTTTCCTCTCCTTCAGACCCTGGGAACCACACGCCGTATAAGATGACTGGGTGTATAAGATGACCCCCGTCTTATACAGCGGGCATATCCCAAATTCCATATTTTATATGGAAAAGTTGGGGGTCGTCTTATACGCCCAATCGTCTTATACACCAGAAAATACGGTAGTTTAATATCTTAGGTATGAGATTGATGGCTGCATCTAAGTGGTTTACAAAGGGAGGAGGCTTGTATGCCATGTTGTGACTGTACAAGATGTCAATGAATTTCCATAGCAGGCAGGGATCTGATGAAGATCTCTAGGACTGCCAACTTTGTACAGGCAATAGGATGCCTGTCGGATTTATATTGACTGTCTTAATACACTTAAATATATATGTTATGTCGTATATTTTAGAATTTATTAAAATGATTGCATAGTGGGATAGTGGGATTAAAAATAGAATCATAAATGCATCCATAAATTTAAAAAAATAACTCAATTAATTAAAAAGTAACGCGTTCACTTCACAGTACTCTAAAATACATAAAATAATTGCCCATGTTTATGATCGATTTGATCAGTAATAACCTGAAAAATAAAATGATGTCATGTGATGAAGGTTGTAGACAAATATTCCAGTATTTTGTTGACTATGAGGACGTTTTTGCTGCGTTTTTTGATACTTTTTTATACTAATATTCAGTTGCTTTTTACAGTACCAGCACAGCCAATGAGATTTCAGAAATCTCATGCACACACATAGTTTTTTTGTGAGATCAGTATTTTGTGCTTTGCTGCGTTTTTTGGACATAGAGCATGTCACTTCTTTCAGCGGTTTTCCAGCGTTTTTTCCAGGATGGTGAAAAAACACTTCAAATACGCAGGTTGACTTTTCTTGCAGCGTATTTGCTGCAGAAAAGTCAAGGACAGCCGGATGCGACGTCACACTCGGCTCTGCTACCTCTAGATGGCAGGCTGCACGATGCGTCCATACAGCCTGTCATCCAGCAGAGCGGACCCGAACCCCATTCACTTGATGATCAGATGATCAGGTTTTGCTGCAGAAAAAAAACGCAGCAAAACTCCCTGTGTGAACTTACCCTAAGGCTACATTCCCACTATGAGCGTTTGTTGCATTTTTGATGTTGCAGAATTTCTGCACCTTTTCTTTAAATTAGGTTACTTGCGTTTTTGTGGGGGTTTTTTAACATGTGTTTTTATCGCATTTTTGATGCTGCGGTTTTCGTCTGTTTGGTGTGTCATTCTTTAAATATAGCTGGCTTGTTTTTGAAACTTTCTGGTATTTTGATTTCACTGACCTTTATGGATACAGTCATGTGCATTACATGTGTTTTTATGTGTTTCCTCTGCGGAGGCGAACTAAAAACATGTGTTCTAATGTAAGTCTATGGGGGAAATCTGCACTAAAAACACGGCGTACTTGCAAGAGAAATTGACATGTTGCAGATTTGAAACGCTGTAGGATGCTGCGTTTTTGACACGGAACACTCACTGTAAAAAAAAAAAAAAAAAAGCAGCCTAAAAGTCACTTTTTAGAAAGAAAAAAATCTTACTAAAAAGCATAGGGCTCAAAATGCTCCAACAATGAAAAAATACAAATCTTATAGGTCTCGAAATGCAGTGATGGCAAAAAAGAATTACAAAATAAATCTGAGTTATGCAATGCATTATGTGGACATAGAAATAATGCCATTAAAAATCAGCAATTTGTTCCACGAATAACAGGCGGGTTATACAGCTGCGTACTGAGAAAACAAAGTTAGGTGACAAATGAAAATCTGAAAGGAGAGTGCTCCACCCTCACCGCCACATTTCATAACGGATATCTACAGTCAAATGCACGGGAAGGGGAAAATCACTGGATAGGCAAAAAGAAAGGTACAGCACAGGACTGAAATGAACACTTTATGGCTACCCGATTGATCATTTTAGGTAAAGGGGTTCTACCAAGTTTGGAAGTTATCCAGTATCCATAGAGTAGGAAATAACCATTGGAAACCTCACCGCTCCTAAGAACCATATGAATGGAGCGATGGTCAATCATGAGCACCCCTGCTTCATTCTGGACCGCCGGAGATAACTGACCGCAGAGTTTGGCTGGTCCATTAAGAAGTAATGGAGCAAAGCTACACAGTGACCTCCTGGACATCCCACCTAAAGGGAAAGTTATTCCCTATCCTATAAATGGAGGATCATTTCTGAACTTGGTATATCCCCTTTTTTTAAAGGATTTTTCCATGAGTAAAAAAAAAAATATATCCAAATTGTTAATGAAATGAATGTGTCGGTGTACATCCGCATTGTTCTCCCTCTGCCACTGACTCCACCATCACATTTAAGGTCCGTGCCTGTATATTGATGTGTTGTCCATAGGTCCAACACATTTCATATGAGTGGTCCGTCAATCGATGGCTTAATGCAGGTCTGCAAAAAAAAAAAAAAACCTATGTTGTCACAATATCTCATGATAGTAGCTCTTTACAAATCTGCCAAAATATACATTGTCTTCAGGAGTGATCTATCTGCTGTTTTTATTTGCAACCCATGGAAATGTATCACATATATTTATATGCATGACCTTGCAGTAATATGATATTTTATACTGTTGATATTCTCAGATTTGTTAACCTTTTTCTGCTTGTCAATGTTGTAGCCGTGTTTTCCTGAACAGATCTGATATCTTTTATATAACATGTACATTGGTATATGCTATTGTTTTGATTGACGTTGGGGGATGATGCATTATGTGTGTTATAGAAGCTGTTACAGGTTCCACTTTGCATTTTTGTGATGTACAGTACTTTTGGAATAAAGTTTTTAACCTCGTGACATTTGCAATTGTCTAATTAAAGAGCAATTTATAATTGTTTATATTCTTTTTAATATCTGACTATTTTTAAGCTGGATACCTGATGAGGTTGGTGTACTTACTTTGAAAATCCATGTCTGAATGTCTATATAGTCCTACAATTTAATTGACCATTTCAGTCATAGGCAGATCTATGTTTGAATGGCTGTGTAATCATTTTCCCCTGCCTATGATTAAAACGCTCAGTACATTTCAGGACTAAACAGCCATTCTGATATGGATTTGCAAGGTAAACACCTCAGTCTCAACAGGTCCCAGAGATCTGTATCTTAATATATACTGTATATACACTTTGTTTTGTGAAATCTAATAACCGATCCGCATTAATCAAATGTTTGAAAGCAGACCTGAGCTGTAAATATAGTGTTTCGTGTTTTTTTTTTCTAAGGGACAGATTCTATTTGAGTAAAGGAACCTGTCAGGACAAGTTTACTAAAGTTAAAAAAAAAAAAAAAAAAAGCTCATGTTTAGTTTTTAGTCTCTGTAAATACTCATTTCCATGACGGGTACTGTAGATTTTGAAATGGTCTACACTGTAGGGTATTGATATTTTCATGATGTCGCTTTCACCTCCTCGCTTCTGACCTGCAGTCACTGACCACGTTGGATTGCATCCATGCATATCATTCATGATGATAAAAAAAGACCCCACCATAGACCTGAATAGAAGCAAACACTAATAGGCGGCAGTAGGACATTTCTGGCACGTTGGTTACCTGGCTCTTGGATTTTGTCCAGCAAGAGATTTATTTTTATCCATGTGAAGTAACACTGAAATATCGCTGTATTAGGAGAGCAATGTGTCGTAATCGTGGAGTTCCATAACGAGTATAAAATGGACTAAAAGTGAGAAATAACATTTTCTATATTATGTCATTTTATATAGACGTTACCAGCTTAAAGATTCAAATGTTTTTTTTTAAAGATTTTACAGTTTACAAAAATCTTTTATTGCCGAAAATTTGAAACTGTATAAAGCAGTCTGATTTTCGGAGCCGCGGAACCAGTCAGTAATCACACGCTGCACCCGCCACATGCCACCTCCGCTCCACATACGAGCCCATCATATTCTGATGGACATCTGTATACCTGAGTGCATTATCCTATTAACGGGGGTGAGATTGTATTCTTCATATCCTTACCTAAAGTCAGAAATGAGCGCTAGTGACACATACAGTATTTACACCCTATTTAAATCGAAAGCATCTGTCATGTATCTTTACCCTACTTGTTATCCCACTTTGCTTCCTCCGCTGAGATTGGTGTTCCTGTCTTATAAGATGACCACAACCGTGGCATTGGCAACACCAGAATGAGCACTAGAAAGGCAGGGGTGGCAGAGTTCAGATTTACCGCTGTCCGAAAAGTATGGCTCTCTCGTTAGGGTATGTGTACACAGAGTCTTTTCAGCAAATCGCCCGCGAAGCTGCTTCAGGAAAATGACCTTTTTTCCTGAAGCAGCCGAAGGCTTTTTCCTTAAGTGGCTCACCTAGGAAAACCTTGGCGGGTGCGCCTGCAGAATTAAGACTTTGTTTGTCCATACTCTTATGATGCATAGCAAATAGTTTTTATTGGAAAAACAGCATAAGATAAGTATCCATAACATCAGTAACTGCCAACGCTTCAGTCCATCGCTGGACCTTTCTTAAGGCCCGTGTCAACTAAAGTTGGCATGTACGTCTGTCTCCATCTTGAGACAAGAGTACACTACGACATAACTAGACTCAGGTCTTGAAATGTTGGCAGTCACCTGTAAGGGCAAACCTGATCTTTTTTCCAGTATTACCACACTGGCAATCACATCTTGGACCAGAACACTAATCTCGGCAGTGGGAGGCAAACGGGCAGTGTCGGGGCCATTATACAACTGTCATTTCCTGGAGGTGGGTAGTTTTAATTTGCTTCTCTGAAAATAGAGTGCAATTTATAACTAAAACGAGTGAAAAGATGACTTGGATGTTTCGAAAAGAAGCAATACTTGTCTCTTCTGGTCACTGCTCATATTCTGACACTCTTGGGTTCCCAGTTCTCTTTACTTTAGGGTCAGGTCTTGAGACAGAAAATGCCTGCTAAGGTAATCCCTGGCAACAGAGGCCTTGATGATGTCCGAAATATTGTTCGTTGGGTAATTCAGTCGAGTTTAATGGATGGGCTCCTAAATCTTAAGGAGTACAAGAAGTGGATCTGGAGTTGACTTTCTATATTGTGCAAATAAACACAAGTTTCAGAGTCTAACGAAAGGCATATTTGTCAGGTCTATCACACCAAATGTACCAAAAATATCTTGGTGAAGGGGACAGTGAGGCAGCCATCGTTTACTCCGTCCCTCCACATCTGAATGGAGAGATAGCGTCACATGAACGCTAGCTCCAATCAGATCTTGGGGGTGGTGACAAAGAGGTCACCAGAGCGATCGTAGCTGTGAGGGTCAAAGCCCAACCCCCCCCCCCGGGCTCAAGTACAAATACCCCTGTTCATGCAGGTCGGGTGAGATTTCAGTTAACCTGTTCACCCGACCCGCAGGAACGCGATCCCACCATGACGCATACGCTGCGTCACAGGTCGCGAAGGGGTTAAAGGGAACCTGTCACCAGGTTTTTCCCATGTAAGCTACGTCCACCACCTTTCAGCTCCATGTGACAATATTCTATAATGCTGTATATATGACTCCAATTTTGCCTTGTAAGTAAGAAACAACAACTTTTATTATACTCACCTATGGGGTGGTCTGGTCCAATCGGTGGCTCTGGTCTTCATCCTGCGCCTCCTCTGTTCTTGCGATGCCATCCTACTCTGCTTCTTGTGGATGACGCATCCTACATCATCCACACAGGCGCACTAATCTCTGCCGTGCCGAGGGCAGAGCAAAGTACTGTGATGTGCATACACCGAAGCTCTTTGGCCTTTCCTCGCATATGCGCAGAACAGTACTTTTCTCTGCCATCGGCACAGCAGAGAGAAGTGCGCCTGTGCAGCAGTGCGAAGAGGAGCACTGTGTGGATGATGTAGGATGCATCATCCACAAGAAGCAGTTGGACGGCATCGCAAGAAAAGAGAAAGCGTAGGCTGAAGACCAGCAACGCCCATTGGACCACCCTGTAAGTAAGTATAACAGTGTTATTTTTGCCTTGCGTGGCAAATTGAAGCCATATATACAGCATTTTAGAATGCTGTCACACGGAGCTGAAAGGTGGTGGCCAGGTGGGAAAAACCTGCTGACGGGTTCCCTTTAAAGCTTAGGCCAGATAAAGTGGCCATGTCGTGCTCCTAGTGTGGTTACAACCTTGGGTTGTTCCTTTGTTTAAAAGTCAAATGAACTAAAAATTCACTTGATTTTGCAAGAGAACATCTTTTATCCTCCAAATTGCATGGCATAGCTTTTCTGCAAAATCTCGTCTCCCTTAACAAACCTGCAGTGGCTGGTGGCTCATGTGTTTTTTGATCACCCCTTCTGGCAGTACCGTGACTCACTTTGCTCTGTCCCTTCACCCAAGAAAGTGAGATCCATCAGTTCATCCATTCAGTTTGGATTTAGCAGCTGTCCATATCAGCAGACGGCTGCATAGCAAGTTTTTTAAGACCTAAACATTTAGTGTTGGATAATTTGCAAAAAAAATTTGCATGTGTAACATGTATGTTGCTATAGATTCACTGCATAATTTACCCCTGCATCACTTAGAGGTTTGAATTCCGCAGTGAAAGAGGGAAATTGCCATGGTGTGGATTCTAAAATCTACATTCATGTCCATTTTGACGAAGAAAACTAATTTAGCATCTAAACAAGATTTGTATAATCTTATCCAAATGTATAGTGCTGTTATCCTCTGTTTTTTTTACCTGTGCAAATTGGCAGGTAAAATCCACAGCAATTCTTATACGTGTGGACTTATCCTTATATTGTCTGAATAACTGGATGAACTATATTCTTTGAAGCACTGTTTTCCTTCTACTTTGCGACGATATTTCAATTCATGTCAGTAGATCCTAAAGTATTCCTAAATGAGGTCAGAATGTGTAACGTGTAGTATGTGTATATATCTAGGGACACATACATACATACATTGTACGGCGAATAAGCCTCCTTACCTTGGCAAGCCAGAGCTGGTATGTCACTCTCCATAAGGAGAAACGATACCCCTTAGACCCCAGTCCAGAGCCTCTCACCTAGCCAAATCAGTTCTCATGCTTTGCACTGACGAGGGCCAACAGCCCGAAACACCGTGTCTGCGAATTGAGATACTAATTTGGCTTTTATCCTAAGTCATATTGCACGACTCGTTAAAGGGTTGATTGTGACTTGTAGGATCGCTACTTCCAACAGGTGGCGCTATAGAGTTCAAGTCCTCTTTTTCTCTGAAGAGGCAATTTGCATATTACACACATACACACATACATACACTTATATATGTGTCTGCCCAAAAACCATGAACCTCCATACAGCAACTCCATTTAAGATGTCTCACCACAGGAATGACTCCAGTGGAGTTGCTGTATGGAGGCTTATCATCCTGTGTGTCCATACGGACACTTTCCATTCAGTAAGTATTCTGTCTCAGTGCAGGAATAACTAGAATGAAGATGCTGCACACTTATAAATACTGGTCAGTTATCCACTTATTGTTAAGTATAAAACATGCGGAAAGGGTTGTTGTTGTTTTTTTCCCTACATTGCAACTTTTTTCTTTTGCATTTGTCTAAATTTTTTTTTATTCAATAGTGCAATGGAATATAAACTCTTGTTGCAAGATATGTTAAAGGAAACCTGTCAGCTCCAGATATGCTGTTTACCTGTAGATATAGGGGTAATCTGCAGGTAAATATTGAATAAAGAGGACTTGTCAGCAGATCAAAAGTGGCACTTTTTTGCCTTTATTTTATTGCCATTGCCACCCTTTGAATTCCTTATGTTTTTTCTTAAAATCCACTATAATGTTCCAAAGATATGCACACTTTTTTTTTATTTAGCGCTTACTTTCATGGCCTTTGTTATATAGTGGGCATTGACTCCTTACACCGCCACGATGACTGGAACTAAGCGGCTGATGATAGAGTAAAGCGTTTTTTTTTGTCCCTGTAGCCACTAGCCACTGCTCCAGTAAGGCACCTACACATGATTTAAAGCCTGTTTACCTTCTGATTACCGCTATAGCTGCAGGTAAATAGTGTTTCTGGAGATGACCGGTTCCTTTTACAGTGTGGTCTGCCTTTGTGGGTGCAGAGTAATATGTAGCTATAGAGCAAAGTAATTAGAGGTAGTCTGTCAGCGCAAAATAACAGTTGAAGCCAAGCACAGGTGCACCCATGGCATTGTTCTCCATTCATCTCTGCCCCCTCTTCCTTGATTGACAGCGCTGGCTTTACAGAAGTCAAAGGAGCACAGAGACTGATGAAAAACAGGTAAATGGGAAGATGCACTGAACCGTTTGGCCACTGTGAGGGTGCGCAGTGCTCCTGGTGCTCTTGGTTTGTGGATGTGGCGGTCAGATACTTGCCTGTCACCATCTTCTGAAATCACCGCCGTTCTGGTCCCCCTCTGTATAATGTTACCACAATTCAGATTAGACGAATCATGCAATCTGATCAGACCCACCTAGAGGGTTTCTTAAGGTACCGTCACATTAAGCGACGCTGCAGCGATATTGACAACGATGCCGATCGCTGCAGCGTCGCTGTGTGGTCGCTGGAGAGCTGTCACACAGACAGCTCTCCAGCGACCAACGATGCCGAAGTCCCCGGGTAACCAAGGTAAACATCGGGTTATTAAGCGCAGGGCCGCGCTTAGTAACCCGATGTTTACCCTGGTTACCATTGTAAATGTAAAAAAAAAACAGTACATACTCACCTTCTGACGGCCAGGGACCTGATGGACATCAGAAGGTGAGTATGTAGTGTTTTTTTTTTACATTTACAATGGTAACCAGGGTAAACATCGGGTTACTAAGCGCGGCCCTGCGCTTAGTAACCCGATATTTACCCTGGATACCATTGTAAAACATTGCTGGCATCGTTGCTTTTGCTGTCAAACACGACGATACATGCCGATCTGATGACCAAATAAAGTTCTGGACTTTCAGCAACGACCAGCGATATCACAGCGGGATCCAGATCGCTGCTGCGTGTCAAACACAACGATATCGCTATCCAGGATGCTGCAACGTCACGGATCGCTATCGTTATCGTTGCAAAGTCGTTTAGTGTGAAGGTACCTTTAGGATTACACAGAGACAGAAACTTCCGGTCCACACAAAGGACGCGGTGTGAGACAGCGTGTGTGAATAGCAATCAAGTGGTGAAGAAAAGGATTGGAACATCGCTGATATCATGAGAAGGAAAAGTTTAGAATAAAAGTCACTACTTTGCTAGTAGTCCCTTGGTCATAGCTTTATAAATAATGTTCTGTCCCATTTTGTAGCTCATTTCAACCCCCCCCCCATTCTTTTCTCATGGAAAAAGACATTACCACCTCTCTTCAGCCTCCTTCATATTCTAAAGAAAAAGCATACAATTCTATATACGGACCCCTCCTTCAGTGCATATTTCCTCTCAGCCCTGCTATCTAAAGTACCATCCTACAGTGCATCACTCCTCTCTCCTCTATGTATAGGCCTGGTCTGCAGGACATCCTTCCAATAGGACTCCTCTAAACACAAGCCTCATCCTGCAGTGCATCACTCCTCTCAGCCCCTCCTCCAGAGCATTGGTTTTTTAAAGCCTCTTCTATGCACAGCCCCACCCTGTAGAATATCACTCCTCTCAGCCCCGCTATATATAGTATCAACCTGCAGTGCATCTCATCTATGTACAGGCCTAGTCTGCGGGACATCACTCCTCTCAGCCCCTCCTCCAGAGCATTGTCTGTTGTGATTTTGCTTTTTGCTCCCTCTAGTGGTCATTAGTGATTTGACTCTGGAGCGTCTGTCTTTTTCTATATCCTCACCTGGGCCGTTAGTTCAGGGGCGTTGCTATATAAGCTCCCTGGACCTTCAGTTCAATGCCTGGCATCGTTGAAATCAGAGCTAATCTGTTGTGCTCTTGTCCTCTGATCCTGGTTCCTGTTTTTCAAGCTAAGTCTGCTTCTTTGCTTTTTGCTTTTGTTTTGTTTGGTATTTTTGTCCAGCTTGTTCCTATCTGTATCCTGACCTTTGCTGGAAGCTCTAGGGGGCTGGTGTTCTCCCCCCGGACCGTTAGACGGTTCGGGGGTTCTTGAATCTCCAGCGTGGATTTTTATAGGGTTTTTGTTGACCAGATAAGTTATCTTGCTATATTCTGCTATTAGTAAGCTGGCCTCTCTTTGCTGAACCTGGTTCATTTCTGTGTTTGTCATTTCCTCTTACCTCACCGTTATTATTTGTGGGGGGCTTGTATCTTGCTTTGGGGTCCCTTTCTCTGGAGGCAAGAGAGGTCTTTGTTTTCTTCTCCTAGGGGTAGTTAGATTCTCCGGCTGGCGCGAGTCATCTAGCGATCACCGTAGGCATGATCCCCGGCTACTTCTAGTGTTGGCGTTAGGAGTAGCTATTTGGTCAACCCAGTTACCACAGCCCTATGAGCTGGATTTTTGTATCTTGCAGACTTACACGTTCCTCTGAGACCCTGTCCACTGGGGTCATAACAGTATGCCAGGCCAGTATTAAATGTTTAATGCATTGCAGAAGTGGGATTATAAGAAAGAAAATTTTGAGTTTTTTTTTTCCCTCTCTCATTTTTTTTTTTTTTTTCTTTTCCCCTTTACCTCAGAGTGGCTTAAGCTTGCTGCAGACATGAATGTCCAGACCTTGATTACAAGTGTGGACCAGCTTGCCGCTCGTGTGCAGGGTATACAAGATTATGTTACCAGAAATCCTAGGTCTGAACCCAAGATTCCGATTCCTGAACTGTTTTCAGGAGACCGATTTAAGTTTAGGAATTTCAGGAATAATTGTAAATTATTTTTGTCCCTGAAACCTTGTTCGTCTGGAGACTCTGCTCAACAAGTAAAAATTGTTATTTCATTCTTACGGGGTGACCCTCAGGATTGGGCTTTTTCGTTGGCGCCAGGAGATCCGGCATTGGCTGATATTGATGCGTTTTTTCTGGCGCTCGGTTTACTTTATGAGGAACCCAATCTTGAGATTCAGGCAGAGAAAGCCTTGCTGGCTATGTCTCAGGGCCAGGACGAGGCTGAAGTGTATTGCCAAAAATTTCGGAAATGGTCCGTGCTGACACATTGGAACGAGTGTGCACTGGCCGCTAATTTTAGAAATGGCCTTTCTGAGGCCATTAAGAATGTTATGGTGGGTTTTCCCATTCCCACAGGTCTGAATGATACCATGTCCCTGGCTATTCAAATTGACCGGCGGTTGCGGGAGCGCAAAACCGCAAATTCCCTCATGTTGTTGTCTGAACAGACACCTGATGTGATGCAATGTGATAGAAAAACCGCAAATTCCCTCATGGTGTTGTCTGAACGGACACCTGATTTGATGCAATGTGATAGAATCCTGACTAGAAATGAGAGGAAAATTCATAGACGCCGGAATGGCTTGTGCTACTACTGTGGTGATTCTACACATGTTATCTCAGCATGCTCTAAACGTATATCTAAGGTTGTTAGTCCTGTCACCGTTGGTAATTTGCATCCTAAGTTTATTCTGTCTGTAACTTTGATTTGCTCACTGTCATCTTATCCTGTCATGGCGTTTGTAGATTCAGGTGCTGCCCTGAGTCTTATGGATCTCTCATTTGCTAAGCGCTGTGGTTTTATTCTTGAACCATTAGAAAATCCTATCCCTCTTAGGGGTATTGATGCTACGCCATTGGCAGAAAATAAGCCGCAGTATTGGACACAGGTTACCATGTGCATGACTCCTGAACACCGCGAGGTGATACGTTTTCTCGTTCTACATAAAATGCATGATTTGGTTGTTTTGGGGCTGCCATGGTTACAGACCCATAATCCAGTCCTTGACTGGAAGGCTATGTCAGTGTCTAGTTGGGGCTGTCGTGGTATTCATGAGGATTCCCTGCCTGTGTCTATTGCTTCTTCTACGCCTTCGGAAGTTCCGGAGTACTTGTCTGATTATCAGGATGTCTTTAGCGAGTCCAGGTCCAGTGCATTGCCTCCTCATAGGGAATGTGACTTTGCAATAGATTTGATTCCAGGCAGTAAATTTCCTAAGGGAAGACTGTTTAATCTGTCGATACCTGAACATACCGCTATGCGTTCATATATCAAGGAGTCTCTGGAGAAAGGACACATCCGTCCGTCTTCTTCCCCTCTTGGTGCGGGATTCTTTTTTGTGGCTAAAAAGGACGGATCTTTGAGGCCTTGTATTGACTATCGGCTTTTAAATAAGATCACTGTCAAATTTCAGTATCCTTTGCCGCTGTTGTCTGACTTGTTTGCCCGGATTAAAGGTGCCAAGTGGTTTACCAAGATAGACCTTCGTGGTGCGTACAACCTTGTGCGCATTAAGCAAGGGGATGAATGGAAAACCGCATTCAATACGCCCGAAGGTCATTTTGAGTACTTGGTGATGCCTTTTGGGCTCTCTAATGCCCCTTCAGTTTTTCAGTCCTTTATGCATGACATTTTCCGGAACTATCTGGATAAATTTCTGATCGTTTATCTGGATGATATTCTGGTTTTTTTCTGATAATTGGGACTCGCATGTGGAGCAGGTCAGGATGGTCTTTAAAATTTTGCGTGAAAATTCTTTGTTTGTCAAGGGCTCAAAGTGTCTTTTTGGTGTACAGAAGGTTCCCTTTTTGGGGTTCATTGTTTCCCCTTCTGCTGTGGAGATGGACCCAGTCAAGGTCCGAGCTATTCTTGATTGGACTCAGCCCTCGTCAGTTAAGAGTCTTCAGAAGTTCTTGGGTTTCGCTAACTTCTACCGTCGTTTTATCGCTAACTTTTCTAGCATTGTGAAACCTTTGACGGATATGACCAAGAAGGGCTCCGATGTGGTTAATTGGGCTCCTGCTGCCGTGGAGGCTTTCCAGGAGTTGAAACGTCGGTTTACTTCGGCGCCTGTTTTGTGCCAGCCTGATGTCTCGCTTCCCTTTCAAGTTGAGGTGGATGCTTCAGAGATTGGAGCAGGGGCCGTTTTGTCGCAGAGAGGCCCTGGTTGCTCTGTTATGAGACCTTGCGCCTTTTTCTCTAGGAAGTTTTCGCCTGCGGAGCGAAATTATGATGTGGGCAATCGGGAGTTGTTGGCCATGAAATGGGCATTTGAGGAGTGGCGTCATTGGCTCGAGGGTGCTAAGCATCGTGTGGTGGTCTTGACTGATCACAAAAATCTGATGTATCTCGAGTCTGCTAAACGCCTGAATCCTAGACAGGCCCGCTGGTCATTGTTTTTCTCCCGTTTTGACTTTGTTGTCTCGTATTTACCAGGTTCAAAGAATGTGAAGGCTGATGCTCTTTCCAGGAGCTTTGTGCCTGATGCTCCTGGAGTCGCTGAACCTGTTGGTATTCTTAAGGATGGTATTATCTTGTCAGCTATTTCTCCAGATCTGCGACGTGTGTTGCAGAGATTTCAGGCTGATAGGCCTGATTCTTGTCCACCTGACAGACTGTTTGTGCCTGATAAGTGGACCAGCAGAGTCATTTCCGAGGTTCATTCCTCGGTGTTGGCAGGTCACCCAGGAATTTTTGGCACCAGAGATCTGGTGGCCAGATCCTTTTGGTGGCCTTCCTTGTCTAGGGATGTGCGGTCATTTGTACAGTCCTGTGGGACTTGTGCTCGAGCTAAGCCTTGCTGTTCTCGTGCCAGCGGGTTGCTCTTGCCCTTGCCTGTCCCTAAGAGACCTTGGACACATATCTCCATGGATTTCATTTCTGATCTTCCGGTGTCTCAGGGCATGTCTGTTATCTGGGTGATATGTGATCGCTTCTCCAAGATGGTCCATTTGGTTCCTTTGCCTAAGCTGCCTTCCTCTTCCGATCTGGTTCCTGTGTTTTTCCAGAACGTGGTTCGTTTGCACGGCATCCCTGAGAATATTGTGTCTGACAGAGGATCCCAGTTCGTTTCCAGATTCTGGCGATCCTTTTGTAGTAGGATGGGCATTGACTTGTCGTTTTCGTCTGCTTTCCATCCTCAGACTAATGGACAGACGGAGCGAACTAATCAGACTTTGGAGGCTTATTTGAGGTGTTTTGTCTCTGCTGATCAGGACGATTGGGTGACCTTCTTGCCGTTAGCTGAGTTTGCCCTTAATAATCGGGCTAGTTCCGCCACCTTGGTTTCGCCGTTTTTCTGCAACTCTGGTTTCCACCCTCGTTTTTCTTCGGGTCATGTGGAACCTTCTGACTGCCCTGGGGTGGATTCTGTGGTGGATAGGTTGCAGCGGATCTGGAATCTTGTGGTGGACAACTTGAAGTTGTCACAGGAGAGGGCTCAGCGCTTTGCCAACCGCCGCCGCGGTGTGGGTCCCCGACTACGTGTTGGGGATTTGGTGTGGCTTTCTTCCCGCTTTGTTCCTATGAAGGTTTCCTCTCCCAAATTTAAACCTCGTTTTATTGGTCCTTACAAGATATTGGAAATTCTTAATCCTGTATCCTTTCGCCTGGATCTTCCTGTGTCGTTTGCTATCCACAACGTGTTTCATAGGTCCTTGTTGCGGCGGTACGTTGTGCCTGTGGTTCCTTCTGCTGAGCCTCCTGCTCCGGTGTTGGTTGAGGGCGAGTTGGAGTACGTGGTGGAGAAGATCTTGGATTCTCGTCTCTCCAGGCGGAGGCTTCAGTACCTGGTCAAGTGGAAGGGCTATGGTCAGGAAGATAATTCCTGGGTGGTCGCCTCTGATGTTCATGCGGCCGATTTAGTTCGTGCCTTTCACGCCGCTCATCCTGATCGCCCTGGTGGTCGTGGTGAGGGTTCGGTGACCCCTCACTAAGGGGGGGGTACTGTTGTGATTTTGCTTTTTGCTCCCTCTAATGGTCATTAGTGATTTGACTCTGGAGCGTCTGTCTTTTTCTATATCCTCACCTGGGCCGTTAGTTCAGGGGCGTTGCTATATAAGCTCCCTGGACCTTCAGTTCAATGCCTGGCATCGTTGAAATCAGAGCTAATCTGTTGTGCTCTTGTCCTCTGATCCTGGTTCCTGTTTTTCAAGCTAAGTCTGCTTCTTTGCTTTTTGCTTTTGTTTTGTTTGGTATTTTTGTCCAGCTTGTTCCTATCTGTATCCTGACCTTTGCTGGAAGCTCTAGGGGGCTGGTGTTCTCCCCCCGGACCGTTAGACGGTTCGGGGGTTCTTGAATCTCCAGCGTGGATTTTTATAGGGTTTTTGTTGACCAGATAAGTTATCTTGCTATATTCTGCTATTAGTAAGCTGGCCTCTCTTTGCTGAACCTGGTTCATTTCTGTGTTTGTCATTTCCTCTTACCTCACCGTTATTATTTGTGGGGGGCTTGTATCTTGCTTTGGGGTCCCTTTCTCTGGAGGCAAGAGAGGTCTTTGTTTTCTTCTCCTAGGGGTAGTTAGATTCTCCGGCTGGCGCGAGTCATCTAGCGATCACCGTAGGCATGATCCCCGGCTACTTCTAGTGTTGGCGTTAGGAGTAGCTATTTGGTCAACCCAGTTACCACAGCCCTATGAGCTGGATTTTTGTATCTTGCAGACTTACACGTTCCTCTGAGACCCTGTCCACTGGGGTCATAACAATTGCCCCTTTAAAGCCTCTTCTATGCACAGCCCCACCCTGTAGAATATCACTCCTCTCAGCCCCGCTATATAGAGTATCAACCTGCAGTGCATCTCGCATCTCATCTATGTACAGGCCTAGTCTGCAGGACATCACTCCTCACAGCCCCTCCTGTAGAGCATCGTTACTCTAAAGCCTCTTCTATGCACAGTCCCATCCTGTAGATTATCGCTCCTCTCAGTTCCCCTCAGTTACCTGCATACACATGCACTGCTGCTGCTTCCTAGTATGAACTGTGCACTCTTAGGCTGCCGTCACACTAGCGAGTTTTACGGACGTAAGAGCGCATAAAATACGTCCGTAAAACACGCCTAACAAACGGCCCAATTATTCCCAATAGGTCAGGTCCTATCAGCCGTATATAACGCATCCGTAATATACGCCTTTCTACGGCCGTACAAAATCGCAGCATGCTGCGTTTGTCAGCGTATTGCGCAAAAAATACGCCAATGAAAGTCTATGGGGGCGAGAAAAATACGGATTCCACACGGACCAGCAGTGTGACTTGCGAGAAATACGCAGCGGTGTTAGTGAAAAGCCGGTAATTCAATTGCCGGCTTTTCATTTCTCCTTCCCCAACCCGACAGGATATGAGACATGGTTTACATACAGTAAACCATCTCATATCCCCTTTTTTTTGCATATTCCTCACTACTAATGTTAGTAGTGTGTATGTGCAAAATTTGGGCGCTGTAGCTTGTAAAATAAAGGGTTAAATCGTGGAAAAAATTGGCGTGGGCTCCCGCGCAATTTTCTCCGCCAGAGTGGTAAAGCCAGTGACTGAGGGCAGATATTAATAGCCAGGAGAGGGTCCATGGTTATTGGCCCCCCCCTGGCTACAAACATTGCCCCCAGCCACCCCAGAAAAGGCACATCTGGAAGATGCGCCTATTCTGGCACTTGGCCACTCTCTTCCCACTCCCGTGTAGCGGTGGGATATGGGGTAATGAAGGGTTAATGCCACCTTGCTATTGTAAGGTGACATTAAGCCAGATTAATAATGGAGAGGCGTCAATTATGTCAGCTATCCATTATTAATCCAATTGTCTGAAAGGGTTAAAACACACACACACACACATTATTAAAAAGTATTTTAATGAAATAAACAAACAGGTTGTTTTAGTATTTTATTGCTCTCTCAATCCATCCGGAAGACCCTTGCTTGGCAAAATAATAAACCAACAATATACATACCTTCTGATGAACTGTCAGGTCCCACGAAGTAAATCCATCTGAAGGGGTTAAATCATTTTACAGCCAGGAGCTGCGCTAAAGCACTGCTCATGGCTGTAAAAACCCCGGGTGCTGAAAGGAAAGCTGGGTGATCTGTACTTACATTGAGTTGCGGTGAGGCGCCCTCTGGTGGATGTTCTCATGAACTGCAGCCTTGGAAAAGTTCCCACGCTCGAGTTCATATGAGTTCATCCACCAGAGGGCGCCTCACCGCGACTCAATGTAAGTACAGATCACCCAGCTTTCCTTTCAGCACCCGGGGTTTTTACAGCCACGAGCAGTGCTTTAGCGCAGCTCCTGGCTGTAAAATGATTTAACCCCTTCAGATGGATTTACTTCGTGGGACCTGACAGTTCATCCGAAGGTATGTATATTGTTGGTTTATTATTTTGCCAAGCGAGGGTCTTCCGGATGGATTGAGAGAGCAATAAAATACTAAAACAACCTGTTTGTTTATTTCATTAAAATACTTTTTAATAATATGTGTGTGTGGTTTTTTAACCCTTTCATACAATTGGATTAATAATGGATAGGTGACATAATTGACGCCTCTTCATTATTAATCTGGCTTAATGTCACCTTACAATAGCAAGGTGACATTAACCCTTCATTACCCCATATCCCACCGCTACACGGGAGTGGGAAGAGAGTGGCCAAGTGCCAGAATAGGCGCATCTTCCAGATGTGCCTTTTCTGGGGTGGCTGGGGGCAGATGTTTGTAGCCGGGGGGGCCAATAACCATGGACCCTCTCTAGGCTATTAATATCTGCCCTCAGTCACTGGCTTTACCACTCTGGCGGAGAAAATTGCGCGGGAGCCCACGCCAATTTTTTCCGCGATTTAACCCTTTATTTTAGCAGCTACAGCACCCAAATTTTGCACATACACACTACTAACAGTAGTGTGGAATATGCAAAAAAAAAGGGGATATGAGATGGTTTACTGTATGTAAACCATGTCTCATATCATGTCGGGTTTGTGAAGGAGAAATGAGAAGCCGGCAATTGATTTACCGGCTTTTCACATATATCGCGCTGAATTAAATATAAATACAGTGTATATATATATATATATGTGTCTCAATGACATATATATATATATATATATATATATATATATATATACTGTATATATGTTTTACCGAACATTTGAGCACATAAATCCATTAGATGTCGGTTTTGCAAGCCTGCGAGAAAATATCGCAGTACGGATGCCATACGGATTACATACGGAGGATGCCATGCGCAAAATACGCTGACACACCCTGCCTACGGATGACATACGGACCACTATTTTGGGAACATTTCTCCTTATTGTGGCCGTATTACGGCCGTAAAAAACGGACCGTATTGTCTTACGCTGAGTGTGACGCCGGCCTTAGTGTGAGAAACTCCTTACTGCCCTGTGACATCATCCTCGACAGGAGTACCTCCATTCGAGACTACTCAGGCCTCTTCATCAGGCATTATCTTTCTGCTGTGATGTGTGTAAATATATGATTCTTCAGGTTTTGTATAAGTCTTTGCCTGATGAAGAGGCCTGAGAAGTTTCGAAAGCTTGCAATTTGTTACCATCTTTTCAGTTAGCCATTAAAAGGTATCAACCACTGAGGACTCTCAATTCTAAATATTTTTTTTATTTAAGTAGAAGATTTTATCCTGTGGTTATTGTACAACCATCAGCCTGCATTCACATGTCGTGAGTTTCATGATCTGTGTAAGGACCGTAATTTACGAGCCGTTCACAGGTCTCCTGACCGGTTCTTAGGTATATATGAGGCTGATGATTTGGGGTTAAAAGACTCGCGATCTGTATACAGAATATTAAACTCTGAAATGTCAACGTGAAAATTTGTGGGGGGAAATTTGCACCAAATCGTACTTTCTTGAAAACTGCAACACAAGTCACATTGCGCTGTGGATTTTTTCACATTTTTGGTACTGTAATGGCCTGCATAACGTATATCTGGAAGACCTAGTGCGTTTTTGGAGCGTTTGAATGAACCAAAAATTGATAATTTTTGAAATCCAATGCAAAACGGGAGTAGGAAAGTTGTTCTTACAACCAATTAGATTTGAGATGACATTTTTCAGAGGCGCTTTAGTAAATGAAAATGGTAATCTGGTTGGTTGCCATGGGCCACTGCTCCATTTTGTGCTTTTACTAGTTTAGATACATTTTTCCCATTGTGTATATAGTATATGTATGTATCAACATAAACCCATGAACAATTGGGCATGTAAACAGATGAATCGCAAACGCTTCCCTACCCCTTAATCAGCCTGAAAGTGGTAATTTCGGCCCCGTGTTTCTTTTATTGTTGGGTTCTAAACATTAAGTGCTATTTAAACATTAAAGTGAGCGGTTTATATTGGTTCAGTGCTCAGCATGTCATACATCGGGCCACTGTCATCTCTTCTGAAGTGTAAAATTCTGTCATGAATCATGGCTTGTATATCAGAAATTACTGTAATTTTGATTGAAAATTATAGGGCTTTTGAAATGTTTCTAATTGTGATAGAATATTTTGTTTATCTGGAAACCTGAATTCTCTTTTTAGATGTCTTTATTCACGTGTGAAAAATACATATTAGATGTTTAGCTTTTGTGTGTCTGGTGGGCTGTTTTTGGAGCTCAATTTAAAATGGCCAAACATTTATTAATTATCTTGCTCTGATTTGTCACTCTGCTGAAATACGGGAGCGAATGTTCGTTTCATCGAGAGTTTGGATGCTTTATTTTAGTACAACTGGAGGAATGCAAGCTTGTAATTATACTAAGCTGATATAAAGATAAATGGATACACTACCTATGCCTATGTGATACATGCTTCTCTTTGTAGATACACAATCTATATATTGCATGTAGGAAATCAATATATTTATGCTTGCGTGGGTATAGATAATCTATTCAGCCAAATATGTCAAATAAGTGTGGGATGTATTGACAAATGGACATGGAATCAATATATAGATATGGGATGGATTGCTTGATGGATAAACATGGGATTTTACAATAGTTGGATGGATATTGAATGGATCGAGAGAGAGACTGGTAAAACCCAATAAACATTACATAGTGGACAGTCGTTCTTCTGACAACTATCTAACTCCAATTTCAAAGCAGAGAGTGGAGAAAGAAACTTCCGCCACAGGCGATGCACATCAGCTCATGGCCTTACCGGCAAACCTATATAACCCTGCGGGCGCCTTTGATGTCTAACAATATAAATGGAAGCCTTAACACATGTATCAAGAGAGACTGGTCAAAGGGGTTGTCCAGTCAAATTTATTGTCTAAAATATGATGCGCTCACTGATGCCTCCCAACTCCTCCAGTATGAATGCTTACCTAATTCCCACTGATCTCCACTTCTCAGCCCCTTCTCATTAGAAGGGATGGAGAAGAAGAGTCAGTTTTGCCAATCATTGAATATACAGGTGCTACTCACAAAATTAGAATATCATCAAAAAGTTTTTATCTCAGTTCTTCAATACAAAAATTGAAACTCCTATATTATATATAGAGTCATTACAAACAGAGTGATCTATTTTAAGTGTTTATTTCTGTTAATGTTGATGATTATGGCTTGCAGCTGTCAATATCTCAGTCATTATCTCAGTAAATTAGAGTAATTAACAAAAAACACCTTCAAAGGCTTCCTAAGCGTTTAAAGAGGTCCCTTAGTCTGTTTCAGTAGGCTCCACAATCATGGGGAAGACTGCTGACTGGACAGATGTCCAGAAGGCAGTCATTGACACACTACACAATGAGGGTAAGCTACAAAAGATCATTGCTAAGGAAGCTGGCTGTTCACAGAGTGCTGTATCCAAGCATATTAATGGAAAGTTGAGTGGAAGGAAAAAGTGTGGTAGTAAAGGGTGCACAAGCAACCGGGATAAACGCAGCCTTGAAAGGATTGTTAAGAAAAGGCCATTCAAAAATTTGGAGGAGATTCACAAGGAGTGGACTGCTGCTGGAATCATTGCTTCAAGAGCCACCACACACAAACATATCCAGGACATGGGCTACAAGTGTCTCATTCCTTGTGTCAAGCCACTCATGACCAATAGACAATGCCAGAAGCGTCTTATCTGGGCCAATAAGAGAAAGAACTGGACTGCTGTTCAGTGGTCCAAGGTGTTGTTTTCAGATGAAAGTCAATTTTGCATTTCATTTGGAAATCAAGGTCCCAGAGTCTGGAGGAAGAGTGGAAAGGCACACAGTCTAAGCTGCTTGAGGTCTAGTGTGAAGTTTCCACAATCAGTGATGGTTTGGGGCACCGTGTCATCTGCTGGTGTAGGTCCACTGTGTTTTATTAAGACCAAAGTCGGCGCAGCCGTCTACCAGGAAGTTTTGGAGCACGTCATGCTTCCCTCTGCCGACAAGCTTTTTGGAGATGAAAATTTCATTCTCCAGCAGGACTTGGCACCTGTCCACACTGCCAAAAGTACCAATACCTAGTTTAAGAACAACAGTATCACTGTGATTGATTGGCCAGCAAACTCGCCTGACCTTAACCCCATAGAGAATCTATCTCGTATTGTCAAGAGGAAGATGAGAGACACCAGACCCAACAATGCAGATGAGCTGAAGGCTACTATCGAAGCAACCTGGGCTTCCAGAACACCTCAGCAGTGCCACAGGCTGATCGCCTCCATGCCACGCCACATTAATGCAGTAATTGATTCAAAAGGAGCCCCGACCAAGTATTGAGTGCATTTACTGAACATAAATTTCAGTAGGCCAACATTTTGGATTTTAAAGTAATTTTTCAAGCTGGTGTTATAAAGTATTCTAATTTACTGAGATAATGACATTTGAGTTTTCATTGGCTGTAAGCCATAATCATCAACATTAACATAAATAAACACTTGAAATAGATCACTCTGTTTTTAATGGCTCTAATATGAGTTTCACTTTTTGTATTGAAGAACTGAAATAAATGAACTTTTTGATGATATTCTAATTTTGTGAGAAGCGCTTGTATATGTGACCCTCTTGTGCTAGTGATTAGCTAAGCCGGCATTTACTGCTCTTGTTAGTGTGTCAAGATGAGTCCAACTTTTTTATTTAAATTGCACCCCCAAATCGTCATCAGTGACGTGTGAATCGTGTGTGCCCTAAAATACTTGCCCATCGATATCTTCTGCCGTTCCCAGCTCTGCTCAAGTTCTCGTCCTCATCATGTGATTTGCTGGCTCACACAGGGGACTGGTAGTTCCTTTCTTAATGTGGATTGGTCACAGGAAAAGACCGGAGCAGCACTGGAAACAGCAGGGGACAGCGATGAGTAAATGCGATGAGTAAACGTCTTGGTGCACTCACTGTACTTGAGTTACTGAGGACTAAATGGGGGTTAGGTATTTTGTAAATGTGTGTATTCTATAATATACACACGGTAATATTCCTCCATCTTGTATAGATTGTATAGAAAATACACACACCCCTCTATCTGTATGTAACATATATACTCCAGATGTAATACACTTGCTCATCCGACACTTTATTCACTCAGTTCCCGTGTATTTTTGTTGTATGCACCATCCGTTAGCAATCAGCCCTCAGTATTGCTTTATTCCCTTAATTCCCTAAATCCGATCATAGGCAGCATGCTGTCATGTAATAAGGTGTCTGATCCTTATTACCAGTTTGTTGATGCACAGACTCCTTCAAATTGACCATTGCAACACATGGTTTCCCCTGAAACTAGCTGTGATAATTAGCGTGGCTCTAATGAGACAGAATGTCACTGATCTTGTGCTGAACTGTCGAGTATCAGCGCTGCGGATGGGAGCTGTCAGGTTCTGCCATCTGTGACGAAGCTTGGCATATCCCAGGAACATCACGAACTCTGGAGCATGCTCTTCACCTTTTATGTCTGGCTTTGGTTTCTTCTATAGAAATGATTCTGCATTTTTTACTATTTTCTGTGCATTGCCTGTTATTACAGTAATCCAGCACTGGAACACTGTACTCGCTCTGCTGGATGAGATCAGGGAGCAGAAACACTATAAATAATGTAGAATGCTGTGAATAGATGCTTCTCTCTTTATTATGGGATCTTTGCTGTGATGATACTTGCAGATTATCTGCTGATTTCCTGGTGACACTTACTATGGTCATTATTGTGCTTATATCAAGCACTTTTATTATTCTTTTCTTGTATTTTAGGATAGGTACTAAGAATAATTAAATGCCTTTCAAAATGTAATACACTGATCTGTATAAGTTACCTGGTATTTCTATATGTGATGAGCATTGAGTTTAAAGTGAATCTGTCGGCAGGTTTTTGCTGTGATCTGAGAGCACCATAATGTAGGCACAGAGATCTTGATTACAAGGATGTGTCACTTACTAGTCTATGTTTTTCTGTTTCACAACAATCAGTGTTTTATCAGCAGGAGATTATCATTAGAGGACAACTGGCCTTATGCATCCTAGTCCAATCAGACCCTTTGCAATGATGATACACAGAAAGCTGTGGTGTGACCGGGATTCTTCACAGATCAGCAACTGAACCCTGATAGATCTGCAGCAGAGAAAACAAGAACTGTCATCACTGCTGCACCCTGTACACTGATACATTGCTGGAATCAGGGTCTCTGTCCCGATCTTATGATCATAGATAAAACTGCTGACAGATTCCCTTTAAGGCAAATTCATGTGTCCTTATATTGCCGTCCGTATCTGCATTCAGATGTGCAGACAGGCCATGGGTCTCCTGACCCAAACCTGACAGCGCCATACCTGCCTGTAAGAATGTCAGTCCGTGCATTGTGGTCCGTACTGGGACTGATATTCAGACATCTGGGCTGTATTCAGCCTCGGGGCTCGTTCAGACATACGTATTATTATGAGTGCTATCCATGTATGTATCAACTATCCCATGGACCCATGTTGCTGAATAGGGCTGTGCAAATGCCTTTTTCTTTAACGGTTGATATTCACTTACTCGTGTTTATAGGTGCACAAAAATCAAACGGATCCCATATGGATCATTCACATTGAATCCATTTACATTTTTTACACCAGGAACTGTATTCGTGTGTTTAACATTTTAAAAAATTGATGTCGTATGGATGTAAAAACTGACATGCGGGTGACACATGGATGGCTTATGGGTGACGGTACAAATGAAAACCGTCTATTTGTTTTCTGGTTGGTATGATTTTTTATAAGTTTATCTGAACCGGCCTCATTTACCAAACATACTCTCCTGTGTGACAAGTATAGGGATTCCTCATCCGTCCTCTGTCAGCCAATGTGAGACGGAAACTAAGGATTGGGCATATTAGATTTCAACATGCCCAATCCAGAAAAGTGCATGCATAGTTATGGCGAGTTTCTAGAGAGATGGTTGGCCAAGTGCTATACTGACTACCATATTGGTTTTTTTTATATATTTTTTTGCCGTCATAAAATATATAGATGGGTCTAAGCTACTTCAAAGAAAGAATTGAGATTTCCATCTAGCAACCAATCAGTCTGCAGTTGTCATTTTTGTAGGCGGAGTTAGGACATTTAGTGATGGGTTGCTCCGAGCCCCTCCATGATCATGACGTTTCAGTATTTCAGAGAAAATGTAGTTTGAAGATTTGACCAGCGGCCATAGTGAGAGATGAGACGAACTAGTCCAGCACCACCGCAGCTTCTGCCCCCACTCGGTTCCAGGTGATTGACAAGTCTCTCATTCAGTGTACACATAAGAGAGTGGTGCAGGGAGAAGCCGGTGGGCGGAGCTGGACTAGTCTCGTCTCTCCCTATAGTCCCGGGTTGGATCTCTGTTCTGTGTGTTCTTTGAGATGCTGGAGCGTTTTAGAGATGTATGTGCAAGGTTGCCATTATGCATCCAGGCTCTGATTCATGCTGCCTGTGGTTTGGGCAGCATGAATTGACTGACAGGTTCCCTTTAAAACAACCATTGAAAAGAAAAAGTTAAGAAAAACAATTTGAGATAAATACTTGATTTAAACAGTATATTATTTTCTGAAATCTTTCCCTTTACTTCAGTTCATCCAATGCACATTCAGAGGACAGAGTTCGTCAGTACAAGCTGGGCTTTATATTTTGTCCCTTGCACTGTACTGCAAAAGAAAATAAAAGTATAATATGTGTATAATAAATACGGAAATAAACGTGAACACACAAGTATATACAGCATATGGCTATGTTCACACGTTGCTTTTTTGCTGCTTTTTTATGCTAATTTTAAGCTGTGTTTTAGAGCAGAGGTCCCCAACCGCCGGTCCGCGGACCAGGACCGGGCCGTTGGGGTTTTGCAGCCGGTCCGCGGCGCCGCTGACAGCGGCTAAACACGCCGGTTGTGCGGCTTGTCACACTCCAGCGCCGCAGCGTTCGTCACACTCCAGCGCTGCAGCGTTCGTCATTCCCCCTTTGGTGGGCGGCCGTGGAGTTCGGGCGGAAGTCTCCTCCCCCTCATCCGCCACTCCCTCCTCCCATCTCCCGCTGTACGAGCAGGGTGGTCGGCTTCCACAGCCGCAGCTCCTCCCATTCCGTGACGTCACCATGTATTTCCGGAGTCTCCATGGGTGAGTCATATCCGGCCTGTGCGTGTGTGCGGGAACAGCGGGCTGGGCCGCTCTGAATGAAGGTATTACCGGCGGCTGTGCAGGGTCCATGTGTGGGGAGCTGGGGTATAGATGTAGCAGTGCTGAATATTTTTTTCATGAAGTGGCCATGAAACTTAATAAATAACAAACTCAGCTCTGCTACATCAGTAAAAAACCAATTGATTAATCATTAATGAATGTACTCTGCTGTGACACCATCAGCTCTGCTACATCTGTGTTCAGTGTTTCATAAACCCGACAAATGAATCACTCTGTGTATGAAATCTACAAGTGACACATTCCTCTCTGCTACATCTGGCCTCATGCTAAAGCTTTGTGGTACTTTTATCAGTGCAGTGTGGACCGATAACTTCTCTTGAGAGCACATGATCAATGACTAACACAGGTCTGCTACATCCGCACCGCCGTGCCGGAGGAAATGTTATGGAATGATCAGGAAACTCCACCCCCATATGACCAAAGCCCCGCCCCTGCCCCACCCCCACCGGGCCATGGAAAACTGGTCTTGCTTAAAGCCGGTCCCTGGTGCAAAAAAGGTTGGGGACCTCTGTTTTAGAGTACCAGCAAAGTCTGAGATTTCAGGAATCTCATGCACACGCCAAGTTTTAGTTTCCTGACTTTTTGGAAAGCTGCTTTTTTGCAAACTGTAGCATGGCCCTTCTATCAGCATTTTTTCAGCGTATTTGCAGCGTTTTTTTCCCATAGGAAACAATGGGCAAGTGCAAAAATGCAGGTATCAGCTTTTGCTGTGTTTTTGGTGCAAAAACCTTAAGGAAGTTGCATCATGACTTTTTTGGGGGGGCACTATACTTTATCAGCTTGCACAAGAGACAATAAAAATGCGGCAAATACACTGCAAAAAAAACAACAACATTTGTTTCTTTTGTAGCACCGAAAAAAAGTGGCAAAAATGTAATGTGTGAACATAGCCTAAGAGTGTTTTGTATTATTAAAGGCAATGGAGTTCCTCGCTTTTGTGGACTTCACCGAATCGTTCCCGTGTACTTGTCTGAAGCTGCATTTCTTTGTAGCTGGCGCACATTACAGGAGTGAAAGCTTTTCTACTGCAGCCATAAATAGTATAATTAATCTAACTGGAGTATTCATCGCTGATACATTGTTACAGGCATGCCGCATTATCTCCCATCACATGGGTTCCATTAAATAGAGCTGAGACCACCAGATTTTGAGACCCTGGAGATGGGTCGTTTTTGCAGGACCGAAAGCCCAGGACTGCTTATGATTCCAAAATCTGCTTTGTTGCTTTTTATTTCCTCCTCCTCTGGCAGACCACACAGGGCTTGTTCTGAAGAACATTTTCACTAATCTGATCAGGCAGCCAAATACGCCGGGAAAACTGCTTTAATGATCCCACTAATTACCTCAAGTCAATATGAACTGTATTATTAGACTGAGGGAAAATATTCCATTAGGTCTCCCCCTTGGGAGTTTCTCCGCTTTGTGATGTCACCGAAGCCTTCGCCCTCTCGCTTGTAATTAATTTTATTTACACACGCAGGCATGCACAAGGTCACACCTGCACAACCGGAGCTGGCCAGGGACTTAGTGGCACTCAGGCTTAATCAGATCTGTCATAATTACCATTCTGCATGTTTCTGACACACGCTGAGAAATATTTCAATTTAACTGCTGCTACCGGCACAACCAGATGTAGTGCGAGAGTGGCTGCATTGGAAATATTATTCCTCAGGATACGCGCTCTCCTCCTCTGTTCCCTCCCACCCCTCCCCATTACATCTAATGTGGCACAGAAGCCGATGTATCCTGTAAATCTTAAATGCAGTGCTAGCTTGATAACAGCCGATTACACAGTTTAACCACAAACAGCTTGTTCAGTTTTTTTACTAATGAAAACCACATGTGGAGAAGAAGAAAAAAGAAAAACATTTAACCTTTTCACTTTTTGGTGCAGTCTATTTTTTTTTCTCTTTTTCTCGCATTCCGCAAATTAAACCTTTTCACTTGTTTTAATAGAAAGGCTTCTTATTTCTTCAATTCAATTTTTTGGGGGGGAATATTTCATTAAAATAGCCAACGTTGTAGGTTTTTCTTATGAAATTCAGAGATTAATCTGTTGTTGCTAAATGTTCCTGTGGTCATTTTATTTACTGTGTATACATGTGCCACTGGGGTGATGGGAAAGAGCCGGTGATAATCTATCCGAATGCAGATGCTGGCTTTGGTAGGCTGCCCGGACGATTTCTGGATTGTTGATGTTGCCTTAGCTGCCTATGATGGGCCTCAGCCGTTATATGATATTGTTTCTGCCAGGGGACCGGCACAGGGACGCAATGCGCAGAAGCGGTACCGATCTGGGAGGTGAGTACAGGAAGTTTTTTTATTTTTAATTTCTCCCACCTGGACCCCTAAAAATAAAAGTAGGAGAAACCACTTTAAAGGGAGTCTTATCAGTAGGATCAACCCTCCTAAGTCGTCTACATGGGCATGCAGGTCATACGAAGACTGATAAAATGATACTGTGATATCTGCGATCTGATGTCTTATAACTATGGGCCAGGCACTGAGCTCCCCGAGAATCTGCCTCTAAAGATTATTTGACATAAAAGGGGCGTTACCAGTGTGAGACATGTAATGACTGACAGTCTGCTGTCATAATCAAACACCGTTCTGCAGTGAGATAAGAGCTAACATCGTAGTGTTGCGTAGCAATGCCAATGGCGCACCAAGAACTTCTCTTAAGCATATTTGAATAACGAACCAATTGCAAATGCGGAATAGGATTTGGACACTTAGGTTCCGATTCATCAAAGCTTTTACCCAGGATTCTGGCATAAAAAGTTTTGAAAAGTCACATTTTGGTATGAGTGTTGCTGCTTTCTGGCAGTCTCACGCTATTTTCGCCTAGCTCCGATGAAATGAATGGGATGGGGGTGTGGATTCCCCACTTGTTAAATTCATGACCAACTGCAGCGTTCCTTATGCCACAAGTCTTGCTTCAATCCTTGACTGTAGTAAAATTTGTGGCATTGCGCACATGTAGACTGATGCACCGAATTCATTAAGAGGTATGCATTGGATTCCAGCACACCTGTGAAAAAAGCCAGTCTTTATGAATTGGGTTCTAAGGGATCAATTTTTCCTAAGGCTATGGTCCCCTACAAGGTGCTGGGCTTGGTTTGAAAAGTTAGATTTCCTTTAAATGTCACAACCAGATACCAAAATATTAACAATTTTTGGCACAATTTTTTGTTTTCAGTCCTTTCGTCAAAACCTACGATAAATTACCAATTACGTACTTATGACACACCTGCATTTTTTAGTTTACCAAATCATGTTCTCTATCTAGACCTATAGCGTGACAGGTTAATCTAAATTTCTGCTGAAGTGAGAGAAATAGTTGGATGCAGTTACAACAGTAGAATTGCTGTTTTCAGTTTTCACCTTAACATTAGATTGTCTGCCTAACTCTGTGATTCTGGTGGGACCGGTCAACCTTCCGGTGTTGGTATAGATGCCCTGCCTTGTCACTCCCCTTCCACAATCCTGCCCCACTCTCTAGACATTTGTCAAGCTTTCGAATGACAATTTTCTCATTTTCTTCTCCGTAATGAAAGGCACCAATGGGAATAATCCTGTAATAAAAATGGTGATTCATGTTAACGTGTTTATAAGGTGCATAACTTTACCAGATTGGCATGCTTCATTTTACGTGTCTTTTCTATTTTTGTTGAATTAGATACAACACTATTTTAAGGAAAGAGTGATGGGGGTAAAAAAAGAAATGCCTTTGATCTTTTCGATAAAAAATCCAACAGTAGTGCATAGCAAAATATCTGTATCAGATGGTTGTAGTTTGAGTGTGGAGATGCAGAATATCATTTACAATGTTGGATCGGTGTTTTTTTCTCATTATCATTAGGGCATATTTCATATTATATTACATTGTGTTTGAAATGGTAAGGAAGACAAAGTGCATCATTTTTGCCCTCAACTCTAATGTCTTTAATCAAATAATGACCTTCTGGAAATAGTTAATTTTAAGCATTTGAAAAGATCAATACCACTTTGCCACCAAAAATGGCAGAGATGATGAAATCAGATGTATTTAAAGTACCATTTCACCCTTTTAACCCTGTAAATAATTTAAAATGATTTCCATGCCTTTTTGCTCTCCATTTTTATTTTATTGTTAAGCATGGTCATGCATCTTTTGATCTATATATGTTTATAATGGGTGTGCATACATAAGATTTTTCAGCATATGCGGAAAAAAATGCTGCAGAATAAGTATGTTTTTAAAATTATGTGTCAATATTTTATTTTATCAATTAACAAAATACAAAGTGAATGAACGAAAGGGAAATGTATGCCAAATAAGTATTTGGTGTGACCACCTTTTGCCTCTAAAACAGCATCAATTCTTCTTGACACAAAGGTTTTTGAAGGAACTCAACAGGGAGGTTGTTCCCGATATCTTGGGGAACAAACCACAGATCTTCTGCGTATGAGGTTTGTGCAAATCCTTCTCTCTTCATGCAATGCCAGACAAATTTGATGTTCCTACCAGGCATTGTGATGGCAACATGATCACTTCCAGGACTACTTGTTCTTCTTTACGCTGAAGAAAATTTTTAATGACATTGGCTATATGTTTGGAGTTGTTGTCCTGCTGCAGAACCTGTTTAGACCAGTGCCTTCCTGATGGTACTGTATATGGATAAGTACCTGCCTAGATTTCTCAGCAATGGTGACACCATGAATCCTGAACAAATTCTCAACTCCATTTGCTGAGTCAGAAACTTCCGCGATGTTTAACTGTTTGCTAGCAGACCCTCCAGCAAACAAACTTACTTTGGTTCAAGGCAAATATATAAGATTTTGACGCCTCAATCTTGGTCATCTGCTGCCATTTTTCAGTAGTCAATTCTTCTTGATTCTATGTCGAAGTTATGGTTTTTGACCCAAATTATTCCATGAAGACCACCTGTAGACAAACGTCTTTTGATCAGTAAATGGCACAATCCAACTTTTTGCTGCCAATTCTGAGCTGACGGCACTGTGGTATCTATACCTATTTTGTAAGCATGATGTGTCTTACATCTGCTGCTCCCTGTATGTTTAGGGTTGTTGTCAGAATAAATTTGGAGCCAACCGGATGCCTTCCTCATGGTATTACATGGTGGATAAGCATCTGCCTGTATCTCTCAAAATTGAGAACACAATGCAATAAGCAGCGTTGAGGACCGTTGAAGCAGTAGTAAGCCAAGAAATCTTTATACAATGTCATTAGGCACTATCTGAAGCCTTATGAACAACGTGGAGTCCTGGAAGTGATGATACGGCCCCACAGAGCTATGATCTCAACATCAAGTCTGTTTGGAAATGCATGAAGAAACAGAAGAATTTGCACAAGTTTACATCCACAGAAGATTGGTGGTTAGATCTCCTAAGATATTTGAAACAACCTCACTTCTGAGTTTCCTTCATAAACTGTGTACAAGCGTTCCTAGAAGAATTGATTCTGTTTTGAAGGCAAAGGCTAGTCACATATTGATTTGATTTACCGTATTTTCCGGCGTATAAGACGACTTTTTAACCCCTAAAAATTGTCCCAAAAGTCGGGGGTCGTCTTATACGCCGGGTACGGCGTGTGCAGGGAGCGATCCTGAATGTTCCCAGGGTCTGAAGGAGAGGAAACTCTCCTTCAGGCCCTGGGACCCATATTCATGTAAAAAATAAAGAATAAAAATAAAAAATATGGATATACTCACCCCTCCGAGAAGCCTGGCTGTCACCGCTGCAAGCGTCTGCCTCCTTTCCTAAGAATTGCAGAGCGTGAAAGACCTTCGATGACGTCACGGTCAGGTGACCGGTCACATGAGCGGTCACGGACCAATCACAGGACCGTGACGTCATCGAAGGTCCTTCACCCTCTGCAATTCTTAGGAACGGAGGCAGACGCTTGCAGCGGTGACAGCCAGGCTTCTCGGAGGGGTGAGTATATCCATATTTTTTATTTTTATTCTTTATTTTTCACATGAATATGGATCCCAGGGTCTGAAGGAGAGTCTCCTCTCCTTCAGACCCTGGGAACCACACGCCGTATAAGATGACTGGGCGTATAAGATGACCCCCGTCTTATACAGCAGGCATATCCCAAATTCCATATTTTATATGGAAAAGTTGGGGGTCGTCTTATACGCCCAGTCGTCTTATACACCAGAAAATACGGTAGCTCTTTTGTTAATTCACTTTGCATTTTGTCAATTGATGCAAATAAACTATTAGCATTCTCACTTTGCATGATTTTTTTCTGCACCTGCCTAAAATTTTTGCACAGTACTATATAGATGAAATATATCTGACATTACATATATTTAGTAAAAGGTTGTCAGCGTAGGAAAATACCTTTTGTCTTAATTAATGAAGAATTTTGCATGCATGCCTTGATGAAAGGCGCCCTGGAGTAAGATGCATTCAATTCAATAAAAGGCTTATGATTGTGTGTTAATTTATGCCACTTATAACCCCCCTACCTGTAAACTTCCGCTTGCCTTTTAAAAAGTAAGGTGTAAAAATGACAAAAATTACAAAATCTTTGTGCAACTACCATTTTACAGACATTTTTCCATATGTCAGACAGTCTTCTGGTGAAAACTGATGAAATAGGCATTTGTTTTAAAAAGGTACCTGGCAGTCGCACCCCACCCTGGAGCACATGAGCGGCCAAAGAGTCTTTTTAGCCCACATAAGAAAACCAATGCTAAGGGAATCAGTCAGCAGGATTTCACACCCCAAACTATTGATATACGCTTGTAGCTCTTTCAAAAGTCCAGTAATACATTTACATGACCATTCGGTTCCTTCATGACTGAGAAATTGGCGTTTGCATGGATGTGCAAATGAGGCTGCTGCCTCAGTCACTCCAGCTCTATTCCCCATCCAGCGCCTCCTCCTCCAGCTTGACTGATGGCTCTTTGCGTGAAATTGCACAACAGCTGGGTGGAGAATAGAGCTGGAGTGACACAAGTTCTTGATCTGCAAATAGTTCTTCATCCTCATTTGCATAGAATTTCAATCACTGATTTCTGAATAATGGAGGAACGGACTGGCCATGTCCTGTATTGCTGGACTTGAATTTGAAAGAACTTCAGCCGTATATAAACAGTTTGGGGGTGAGATAATTCTGACAGATTTCCAGTGAAGACCCATGATATTTTGAATTTCTATAGGCAATGTATCATTGAGGTCCACAATTAACAAAATAAGCCAAAGGTATCTGAGCGACTATCTGACAACATGGAGTCCTGCGGCTGGGATCCTCAGAAGATAAATGTGAACTATTGGGGAAATCTGATGGCCAATATTAATTTTGCCGGCAGTGCCACCAAAGGCCAAGTAAAGTTTTACACGGTACCCATTGAAATGTGCTATAAAGTAATGCAGAGTTTTAACCGGTCCTTCAGAACAAGAACGTTCTCTGTTTTGTATTAATAGATAAGGATCTTGTACGGGGGGGGGTCCCATGAATGTGCCATAAACTCCAGGATGGGAATACCCCTTTAAGCCATGCTTTTTGTAAACTGTAATATTTTACTACTATGTTCTTGCCTATTGTTATACTGGTTATGAACATTATTTTCTTCATTTTATTGCTTTGGCTGTTGGAACAGCATTCATGACACATAATGATTGTTCAGGTAGGGTTATCTAAAGGTTACGGCGCTCCCAAATATTAAAAGGCTTCAAGCATATAGTTAAGATATTAACTACTCCTACTTTAATAATAAACCTTTAGATAAGTTAATACTCCACCCTTGTTTATAAATCTTCATAATTTGCAAAAGGTTCATGAAAGGCTTACAGACTAATGAAAATCATATAAAACTGGGAGTGGCGCACTATAATTAAGAGCTTGTGCAAACGATCATCTTCACTCTCTCGTTAAACCACCAAAAATCCATGACTGTAATCCCCTTGTATGTAGATGATTGGATTTCGCCCTGAGTTCAGCTCTTCTGTATATAAATTAATGATAAACACTCGGTTTTGAGGGCCTTATATATTTGAATAAAATGACATTGAAATTATTTTCGGCATATTCTTGCTTACTGTTGCAAGACATCTGCAGATGGTGCCTGGTTGCGGTGCAGTGCATAACAATATTTCTAGTGTGGCAGATGGATTTAAGACCTTTATTTCACAATATATTTCACTTTACAATACATAACTTTACAGGATTTGTGTTGTATGTAGCGGGTTTGAACAGAGCCCGGCATTCATCTGCATGGCATTTTCAGTTCATACATAACTCGTGCCAACGAGTTAAAGTAAGAGGCGAGCATAGTTATTGGCTTCCGCTAAAGGCTGAATTTTTAGGAGAAACAGGGTGTTTGGAACAGAAGGTGTCAAATTAAACTTTGTCAGATTGAAAAGTAGCGAGATCCTGAAAGTTCAAGTGATTTTAATGGAGTTGTGTTTATTCAGTCTCTTCTTATCCTTTTTGTTTTAATTTTACTACTGAATTAACCAAGATATTTACTATCTAACCCTCAAAGTACTCTGTGGTTTCGTAGTAATTGCAATAACAGTTTAGGACATTGGGCAGCACGGTGGCGCAGTGGTTAGTACAGCAGCCTTGCAGCGCTGGAGTCCTGGGTTCAAACCCCACCAAGGACAACATCTGCAAAGAGTTTGTATGTTCTTTCCGTGTTTGCGTGGGTTTTCTCCGGGTACTCCGGTTTCCTCCCACATTCCAAAGACATACTGATAGGGAATTTAGATTGTGAGCCCCAACGGGGACAGCGACGATAATGTGTGCAAACTGTAAAGCGCTGCGGAATATGTTAGCGCTATATAAAAATAAAGATTATTATTATTATTATCTGTGTGCCGTGAAATTGCACCCCATCAAAAGACCACTGCTTTTAAAAAAAAATATATATATATATTTTAGAGATGAGCGTATCGGTCCAAGGCAATCTGAATTTGCCTTGAACTTTAGAAAGAAATTGTCTTTTCTCGATTTTTTTTAACATTTTTTATTTTTTTTTTAATTTGCTTTGTGCAAAATTAGCACAATGACTGCTGACTGCAAATTTACAGATAACTAGGAAAGGTGTGAAAAATATATATCCCCATCACCTAACTGTCCTGACACTGCCTTACCCCGATCTGATGCTCTCTGATATATAGTATATCATAAAAGTGAGTACACCCCTCACATTTTTGTAAATATTTTATTATATCTTTTTGTGGCACAACACAGAAGACATGACACTTTGATGCAATGTAAAGTAGTCTGTGTACAGCTTGTATAGCAGTGTAAATTTGGTGTGCCCTCAAAATAACTCAACACACAGCCATTATTGTCTGAACTGCTGGCAACAAAAGTACACCCCAAAGTGAAAATGGCAAATTGTGCCCAATTATCCCTGTGTGACTCATTAGTGTTACAAGGTCTCAGGTGTGAATGGAGAGCAGGTGTGTTACATTTGGTGTTATCGCTCTCACACTCTCTCATACTGGTCACTGGAAGTTCAGCATCGGTCCTCATGACAAAGAACAAAGAAAAAAATTGTTGCTCTAAATAAAGATGGTCAAGGCTATAAGAAGATTACCAACACCCTGAAACTGAGCTGTAGCTTGGTGGCCAAGACTATACAACGGTTTAACAAGACAGGTTTTACCTCGCCATGGTAGACCAAAGAAGTTAAGTGCATGTGTTCAGCATCATATCCAGAGGTTGTCTTTTCAAAATAGAGGTACGAGTCCTGCCAACATTGCTGCAGAGGTTAAAGGGGTGTGGGGGTCAGACTGTCATGGCTCAGACCATATGCCGCACACTGAATCAAATTGTTCTGCATAACTCCTTCCAGAAGAAAGCCTCTTGTAAAGATGATGCACAAGAAAGCGTGCAAAAACTTTGCTGAAGACAAGCATACTATGACATGGATTACTGGAGCCATGTCCTGTGTGGTCTGATGAGATTAAGATAAACTTATTTGGTTCAGACGGTGTCAAGTGTGTGTGGCAGCAACCAGGTGAGGAGTACTGACAAGTGTGTCTTGCCTACAGTCAAGCATGGTGTTAAGCATGGTGGCATACTGAAGGACAGCATGATCCACTCCCTTTGGAAACTTGGCCACATGGCAGTATTACAATATAACAACTCCAAACACGCCTTCAAGATGACCACTGACTTGCTAAAGAAACTGAGGATAAAGGTGTTGGACTGTCCTAGCATGTCTCCAGACCAAAACTATATTAAGCATCTGTGCGGCATCTTCAAACAGAAAGCGGAGGTTTCTAACATCCACCAGGTCCGTAATGTCGTCACGTAGGAGTAGAAGAGGATTCCAGTGGCAACCTGTGAAGCTCTAGTGAACTCCATGCCCAAGAGAGTTAAGGCAATGCTTGAAAATAATGGTGGCCTCACAAAATATTGACACTGGCACAATTTGGCTATTTTCACTTAAGAGTGTACTCACTTTTGTTGCCAGCGGTTTAGACATTAATGGCTGTGTATTGAGTTATTAGAGGGCACACCAAATTTACGCATATACAAACTGTACACTGACTACGTTACATTGTATCAAAGTGTCAGATCTTCAGTGTTGTCCCATGAAAAGATATCTACTATATAATTGTCTAATTCTGTCTGTTTGTCTGTAAGTTCCGTCAGTCACAGTGCCACGTAGTTCAGTCACGTTTACTGAATAAGTTCTGTCAGTCACAGTGCCACGTAGTTCAGTCACATTTACTGAATACGTTCTGTCAGTCACAGTGCCTTCACAGTGCCACGTAGTTCAGTCACATTTACTGAATAAGTTCTGTCAGTCACAGTGCCTTCACAGTGCCACGTAGTTCAGTCACGTTTACTGAATAAGTTCTGTCAGTCACAGTGCCACATAGTTCAGTCACGTTTAATGAACAAGTCCTGTCAGTCACAGTGCCACATAGTTCTCTCACGTTTACTGAACAAGTTCTGTCAGTTAGTGCCATGTAGTTCAGTCACGTTTACTGAATAAGTTCTGTCAGTCACAGTGCCACATAGTTCACTCACGTTTAATGAACAAGTTCTGTCAGTCACAGTGCCACGTAGTTCAGTCACGTTTACTGAACAAGTTCTGTCAGTCACAGTGCCATGCACAAATATATTATAGTGTCGATGTACTTCTTTACTTCTTTCGTCCGATGATTTATTTAAATACAGTTAGATATTCATGTAATGGTTTATATATTTTGATGATCTGTTTAATAATTTCATTCAGTTGTATTAAGTTCTATGAGCAATAAAATGTAATGATAATGTATATATTTTACCCGGAAAATCCTGTGTATTCATTGCATTATTCTTAAATCTTCATAAATAAACTATATACATATTCTAGAATACCCAATGCATTAGAATCGGGCCACCATCTAGTAATAAAATATTTACAAAAATGTGAGGGGCATACTCACTTTTGTGATATACTTTATGTATACATATGTGTGTATATACAGCTCTGGCAAAAATTAAGAGACCACTGCAAAATTTTCAGTTTCTCTGGTTTTTCTCTTTATAGGTATATTTTTGAGTAAAATGTAATTTTTTCAGTTATTCTATAAAATTCTGACAACCTGTCTCCAAATTTCCAAGCAATAAATTTTGTATTTTTTTTTCTGAAAAGGAGAAATGGTCAAAATTAAAAAACAAAACAGTGCTTTCAGACTTCAAATAATGCAAAGAAAACAAGTTCATAATCATTTAGAAACAATAATACTAACGTTTTAACTCATGAAGAGTTTAGAAATCAATATTGTATGGAATAACCATGATTTTTAATCACAGCTTTCATGCGTCTTGGCATGCTTTCCACCAGTCTTTCACACTGTTCCTGGCACAAAAATTTAAGCAGTTCTTTGATTGATGGCTTGTGACTATCCATCATCCTCTTGATTACATTCCAGAGGTTTTCAAAGGGGTTCAGGTCTGGAGATGGGGCTGCCCATGACAGGGTTCTGATGTGGTGGTCTCTTAATTTTTGCCAGAGCTGTATGTGTGTGTATAATATATGTAATGTGTGTGTTCATACATATGTGTGTATATATAGCATGCGGTGAAGTGATGAAGAGGTCTAAGGGAGCTAGATGGAGGAATGATTAGGGCATTGCAGAAGCATGCAGTTTTGTGTTTGTTTTTTTATTTGTCCTATTTTTACCATTTATTTTGGTCTGCGTTCTGGAAACAACAGAGAACGTTGAATTTTTATCAAATAATGTCAAATCGAATTTCCTTTCTTAATATGAGCAAATTTGAGTTTTCAACACATATGCTTATCACCAATGGTGTACAGTACAAGATTTAGTGGATCCTCGGTCTAATAGCATACAATTGTATAACTTACCTTATAGAACACGTACATGACATTTTTAAAACATTGCCGTCAAGTATTGAGGTCAAGTTTAAATGTTGTCAGCTAAAATAAAAAAGGGTGTTTTTTTTTTTTTCTTTTTTATTCTTGGTCATTCAAATGTGACTTTTGGTATCCAATATGCATAAAACTTATTCAGCCACATTACACTTATATGATAGGATTCATCCTTAGTAATATTTTAATACAAATAAACAACTGATGTATACAAAAGTTTATTGTTGGCATCAGCACAATGCATTGAAACAGGGACTTCTTTAAAAAGGGCCATTATATATTAGACATAAAAAAGAAAGATGTTTAGTTTGTTCAAAGTTGGTGTGAAAAGAAACACTACTGATCACACTTCACTTTTCACCACTAGTGTATACACATCTGTGACAGCTGTATGTGGTTTGTATGGATCATTTCTATATTTTACTTTTGGAAGCTTATATTTGAAATATCAATTCTTTTTCTACCACCATTTTAATTGCATGAGAAGGTATTAGAATAAAGCGCCTTTTTTTGGCTCCTCACACTGGTGCAGAAAGTGCTATATATCAGAATAGTGAGCGCCAAAGTAAATAGCTCATATCTGTTCTTTTTACATTGACACTGAGCGATATGTACAGATGAAAAAGAGAGACCACGGCAAACAAATACATGAAAATGTTTGAACAAATTAGAAATACAGTTCCGAATATGTAAGGAAACATGATTTTTTTTTTAATTAATTTGCAGGGGTGGTTGTGTGAATTATTGAGATGGAAAGAAGATCCCTCACCAGAAAACAGGACTCTGTGGGAAAATCTCTCCATGATTCGAAGGTTTCTAAGTCTTCCCCAAACAGAAAGAGATGTTATTTATGAACAAGAAAGTAACGCGGTCCATCAGCATGGTGATCGACCATCCCATATGATCCACGTTTCTGCAGAACAGATTCAGGTCAGCAAGCTGCATAAATATATTATCTGATAGCATTTAGTACTGTAAGCTTGGAGAGCAATGGTACGATGAGACAGATGAGACATTAATGCATAAGTTTAACATAGCTGCTGACTAGAATGAAAAAAAAGTTACAAGAACAGATTAATGATCTGATATTCTAGTCAGTACTTGAAATTTAGAAACATTTGTATTATGAGATTTTATCATATTTCTTACTATTTCCATTTAATTTTCAGCAGCAGCAACAACAGCAGCAGCAACAACAACAGCAGCAACAACAGCAGCCACCACCACAACAACAGCCACAGCAACAAACCCCACAGCCACCAGGTCCAAGGTTGCCCCCTAGACAGCCCACCGTGGCATCTCCAGCAGAATCTGAAGAAGAAAACCGTCAACAGTCCCGTCCACGAACAAAGATCTCTGTTGAGGCGCTGGGTATTTTACAGAGCTTCATTCAAGATGTTGGTTTGTACCCAGATGAAGAAGCCATTCAAACATTGTCCGCACAACTCGATCTGCCCAAGTTCACAATTATCAAGTTTTTCCAGAATCAGCGTTACTATCTGAAACATCATGGAAAGCTCAAAGACAATTCTGGCCTAGAGGTCGATGTGGCGGAATACGAAGAGGATGACTTGTCCAAGGATATGGAAATGGAAACCCAAGACAAAAGTACTAGTATTCTCTTTTCAGTTAAGCTTGAAGACAATTTAACTGGAGAAAGGAACACTGACATTACTGCAGACCTGAATGACTTATCGTAAAGTATTATTTTTTTTTTGTTCACATGTTAAATTGGTATTACTAATCCCTGTTCCATCCTAGGTACTGTCAGTAACTTTCTGTTGTACGTTGTATGGCCCAATGAATCTTGGGGAAAAAAAAAACTTGCACAAAAAAGGAAAAGATACAGACTGTATTTAATGTTTTACTCTGTCTATAAGCTTCTCTTAGCTCCAGAAAAAAAATTGCCGAATCTGGTTCCGAGATCTGTGTTCACTGGATAATCCACAACATACTTGACAAGCATGAATTTAGCCCAGACGTATCGAAATCTGGAGCCTTGAATCAAGCATACAGACCTTCAGTGGGGTTTTAATTTCTGTTTTCTCTTCTAATCCACACTTGATCTTCAGAAAGTCATGCTTATGTATAAATAGGAGAGTATGTTACTCTTGCACAGTCGTGGGGTGCCGAAAAGCTCTATGCTGTGAGATGCAGTTAAAAATGATAACATGCCAACAAATGCCTTGTGTTATATGGCACTGCCGTAATTTAAACTTCTTTATGTTCTCTTTTTGGAAATAAAGTCACTGTATATTTTTTTTTTTTGGTTCGTATTTTGTTCTATAGGTTACAAAAGGAAGAATATGTACACATTTAGTCCCATTATCTGCAGATTCCGCAGCCTCATGTTGTAATTACTTTTTTGGGGGCAATGTTCTTTTATTTTATTTTTTTTTTCTTTGTTGTTTGTTATATTGCTTATCTTCGTTACCATACTGATTCTTTTTTTTTCTATTTATATATGTATTTTGATGGGCAGTAAAACAAAGTGTCTTAAAAGTTTTAAATAGAGAAAATGTGCTTTACAGAGTTGCCTATAAAAAAGTGCTCTATGTTATCCAAGCAATTCATACTATAAGCTTCACTCTTATTGTGGTATGCAATTTTTACTATCATGCAAACAAGCTTAGGTAAATAAAACAAATAGATCACCTTAGAAACTTATGCAATTAATGTGAAAAAAAAATAATTGATGTGTGCAATGTGTCTTCCCTTGGTTTACAATCAATTTTCAAGCTACATCTGTACAAAGTTTCTGTATAAAAGTGTATTTCTTTTTTTATGAGTTTATGCCTATGAAAACACCAGTTATTTTGTTACAGCTGGCTGTTTTTATAAATGTATCACACTTTTCTTTATGCAAAGATGTTCCGACTAGAAGTGGTTATTGACTGTAACTACACAATTAAAATTGTTTGTATGGTATGATATGGTAAGGTTTGTGTCTGTGTACAGTACCTAACAGGGCAGCCGGGAATAGTTCACAGTCCCCAGAGTCTAAACGTGGTCAACTCTAAATTCCACTTTTTTGGTCATAGAGTGATTTATGGAATTTTAGCAAGTAAGGAGACAGTTTATACTTGCAAACATTGAGATAGCAAATTGTTTTCATCTATTCCACAGATTAGAACCTCAATACTCCCATTGTCATCAACTAAAATGGCAATAATATTGTGCATACTCCTTAATATATCAAATATAAAAATCTATAATTATGTAGTCTAACATTTAAAAATGTTAAAGTTTCAAGTAAAATAATAACCATGAAATAATAAATAAATGAGTTTTAAGACAATTAATTATTTTATATGAATCCCTAAAGCTTCTTACCCAGTAAGTGCAGGAGGTCCATCAAAAGTAGAGGCAAATGATGATACTAATCAGAGCTTCCCTGTTTACATTCTGTTAATGCATTATATCCAGGCATCCCGTCTGCACCACCAAGAAACGGTATTTCTATGAAACCCCCAATGGAGCCATAGACTGTTATTACACAAACAATTCTTTCTTTTTTTTTGCCCTTTTTTTAAAAAGGTCCATCGGGCACAAAAATGTAGTAAGTGTTCCACTCTTAGCAATTCATGGCTATGTCCGGGGTTTCATCTAAATCTTAATTTTTATGAGGGTTCAAACAGTGCATAAACGCTATATTAACAAATAACTAAGGAATTGTATGGAGAAAAAAAAAGTGACATATTGGATCTCCTTAACTTATTGTGAGGGTAGCCCTAACTTTGTTAGTCCTCAGCTTCCTAAGGCATTGTTACTATGTAGCATTTCAATGGAGATGCTCCTCAAAAGACCACCATTATCTTTGCCAAGAACTTCTGCAATACATGTTCAAGTACAAACAAGTATTAACTTGTGACAATTCATATTTCCATAGTGAACAGTATGTAACCTAATTTTTATTTCTGGCTAATATGTGATATATTATATAAATGTGGTTAATTCCCCACAAAGTTTGCTTTTGTGACCAGAATGGTATAATTTGGAAATGTACTTCCAATTAGAAAACAAGACATACTGTATATTTTTAAGAAATGACAACAAAAGATTAAGAAGTAAGTAGTCATTTTTTTTTATTACATGGTTAATTAATTTCACAAATAAGTCCCTTGACAGTCTACCATCATATTCTGATTATACTATCCTTGGGAGCAGTGCTCAATGTTCCGTATATTTTGGTGGAAGCTCTTTTCTTGCTATTCCGAGACCTCTGAGGTCTCCTTGAATTTATCAAGGTAAGCATAAATGGTATGGACCATTCTGCAATTCATTGTGATATAGCTCTTCACCCAAATATCAGCCAGCTCCAAACAGTTTTCTGTCTAGCTAGAAAGACCTGATCAAATTTTGAAGGACTTCCAAAATCTCAATTTGCCCATCTTTGAATTGAAAATGAGTGTATTTCAAATTATTACTTATATGCAAGTTCACTGCAGACTCTAGAAATGATACAATTATGAAATTAATTATTCTAATCTTGAGGACTGTGCATCCTGCGAAGTTATCTCAGTGAAAAATCAAAGAAACACAGCCATTTTTGCAACATAACTAGTGATTCTTAGTGCTTCGACCCTTTCGGGTCTTTGTCAAGATATTGCAGCACTGAAATGAAGAAGTGGTAGGGTAGACGTAGTCACTGTTCAGCACTGGTTTGTGATTTGACAAAGGCCTGGGAGGGTCGGAACGTTGAGATTCACTAGTTATGGTGCAAGAATGACTGTATTTTTCTGATTTTGCCTTAAACTTCTTTTGAATGACGCACCATCCTTTGGATTTGAATAAGTCACTTCATATTTGCATCATTTATAATGCGTGCATCGAACTTTATTGATTGGAGGGCATCCTGCCGGTACACTTACACCTCTTCTTATCCACTACGAGTGCACTCCACATTTTCTTGACTCAAATTATCACTGTCATGGTCACAAGGGCAATGATTGTGGGAATTAATTTATTAGCAATTTTCCATATTTTTCCAGACTTGAGCAATTTGGAAATACCATTTACTAGTTACATAATGTAATTAAAGGGGTTTTCCAGGAAAACAATTCGATGGGTATATTCTTGGGATAGCCCGTCAGTGTGTGCTCAGTAGGCACTCAGTCCCACTGTCCGACAGAATGAAGGGAATGTGGGGATTTGGTGAGTGATCACTGACCATTGACGAGGTGCTTCTCCTCTTGGACAGCAGTGGTTCACAAATTGATAGCCTAGGCTTTTTTTTACCTGTTTTATCTCTTTGAAGGTATATCCATTTTTCCGTTCTAATAGCTTCATTCACCCAATGGCATTTGATGGATGAATAAAGTGTATCTCATCAGAAACCATATATTTTAGTGATTTTTAATGTGTTGGGTTGACTCAACATTAACTGACAGTTTGCACACCGACAACGTTACAGCCAATGGGCACAGTGTTGATTTGATTATAAAGTTGCATTTGCCAGTTGTAAATAAGTAAAAGGCTTCATGTACCGTAATACAGGCATTGATCCAGATATTAACGGCAATTATGAATATTAATAGGGCTGTCTGCTTTTATTTTAGCAAATGTGGACATGATCTTGTGGCACTAACATTTACATGTTACTGGTGCTCCGCCATAAAAAGCTTATTCAGACAAATACGCAAATCGGTCCAAGCACAGACTGGCCATGGGTCTACCAACTGGAGCATCATTGTTTCATATATAGTCATGGACTGATTTGGAATGGCCTCTGAATGAGCCCTATTGTAGACCTGCCCAATTATTAGTGCATCCTTCCTCCAGACTATACACCTTTCCTGTTCTAAAAACAGTGATGTAGCCTCGGGTGACCATACCTGTCCATCAGTCTCGTCCAGTTAAAAAACAAACACTGCACACAAGAAAGCTGTTTTTCAATACAACAATGCTGATGGACAGGTTAGGTCCCATGCTCTGCCATCGTTGGCCATTTTGATAACTGAAGCACTGTGCAGTCTTTGCAGAAGGCAGCACTAAGTACAGCGGAAGAACCTATATCTTAATAAATTGTTGCAATGTGCTATGCAACACCAATAACTCCTGGTAACATGAATAATTTTATAATGTAAATCATTGTCATGTCATTTTCAGATTTTTTGGTAAAATCTATTGTTCAGTATACTTTTTTTTTCCATATGTCATGCCTTTTTACATGAGCAAGGCCCCATACATAAACATGTAAAATGATGTCAATCCTCTGCAGTTGTATGTTGGTTCATAAGTTTAACTACATTTTGCTCTGTGTATTGCTCATCTCTGTCACTGATGATCAGTAAGTGCAGGGTACCCCAATAATAAAATCTAAAGAAAAAAACATACTTACCAGTACTTTCAATAAAATATCTCCACTAAACTTGTAATTCCATTGAAGTGGTTCATTGACCTTTATTGGATGTCATACATTTCTGCTCTGTAGAGTTCAATAAGAGGAACGTCTGCAGTGTCTGCAGAAGTTGCTAATTACTTGGTCTATAGGCTATACCGCACTAGTTTTATAAATTGGAATTCCACATTTTCCATATTTTTTCCCTCAGTTGATCCTTGGTGATATCTTTGGATGTGATCTCGGACTTCACTAATATCTACCAGGCTCCTAAGCTTCACTCTATAGTGATGTCCTTATGAAACAAATCAAAATTGAGCCAGTGTTGATGCAACAACCCCTTCCAAAATGCTACCACTGGGATTCATCCCAAGTCAGTTGATCGTCTCAAGTCAACACAACAACTAGCAAATATTGCCAGGGAAGCCGTGGGTAGAAAAGGACATGTAGGACATGCATTATAAAGATAGTGTGGGCAACTCATTCTGCAGCTAGACAGTGAAATACAGCAGCTATAAGAAGCAAGTGGTGCTGTGTTTTTACAAAACCCAATTGCAAAAATGATTTTTAGTCCCAACTCCATGCATTTAAGTAAATAATATATTGGCACCAAAGTTAAGAAATGTATGTATTGTTCTTGCTCTCAGGACAAGCAATGCACATGGCAGCAGCATTGTGAAAATTATCCCCAAGTGCTGAGCAGTGTAGTTGCGAATCCAGCTTTCTGATGAGCTAAACACTACAGTAATTAGTAGCAGCATCTCTATTTGCTTATCTCTCTGGGCAGCTGCTTCTTTCTCCATAGACTTTTAAAAGGAGCATGTAACCCGATGCAATTGATAATTCATCTCTTCTCTCGAGACAAATTTTTCTAGTATATTGAGAATGAATGATAAGTTCAAAGAGCAGAGGAAGAGAAGTGGCTCATAAGTTAAGGCAGAAACATGTTTTACTAATAAAATATATTCAAACCAGCATTTTTTATTTGCATAATTGATTTATGCAGCGATTATTAAAGTCTTACTGACCATTTAAATTGTCCAGTTTAGAAAACACAGTTGCTTAGGAAATATCAATTGGGCAGAGGGGAAAGTAACTATGACAGTCTCTCTGGAGAACCTAGCACATTTGTGCATTACACAGGCAACCCATTAATTTTCATCAGAACTGTGCAATGCTTTTTTTTCTTTATGGTGACACTGCAGGCAAATCGGACATCTGCTGTCAAGCTGGATGCCTTTTTGTCCGCTTATTTTTAACAAATAGGGATTGTGCAATGAAGACAACCATCTTTTGTTATCAATTTAGGCTCTATCCTTGGACCAATGCTGGTTTGTGGCTAAATTAGCATTTTTTCAGTAAAGGGAATAAGTCAGCATCTTCTGAGAGCAGCATGGTGTAGAAAAAGTGACCCTGAATCCAACAATGTATCACATAGATTTCTGGGTGCAGCCATTGTGACACAATCAGATCAATTAGATTTAGCAGTGCAGCAGAATTGAGAAAGCTGGCCCCACCCACACCAGGCTCTGTATATACAATATCTATAGACCCTGAGCTGCTTATCACAGAAAGGGGCCTGTCGGACTACCAGGCACACACTGCTTTACTCCAGCTGTGATAAGCCTCTAGTGCTAAAACAATTATTACTAAGGATGGGCACGTAGTGTCCGTGTACAAGCCTCGAACACGGACTTCCTCAGGAAGACTGTGCTACTGGTCCGGTTCGGCAGCCTGAACAAAGTTTGTTGAAAGGCTGCAGTGCAACCAATCAACAAGCTTTGCCAATGTGGGCACATCTGTCTCCATCACAGTCATGACTAGTATTGGCATGGCTGTGAATGGCCAGTGGAGCACTCTATAAAATAATAAATACATAAAAGAAAAAAAAAGTACGGTCCCCTGTATTTTTGATAACCAGTGCAGGCAAAACCAACAGCTGCAGGCTGCAATCCCTATCTGTGAGCTTTAGCTTGGCTGGTTATCAAAAATAGAGGGGTCCACATGTCGTTTTTTTTTAAATAAATATTTTTAAAAAATGGTGTGGGGTCTGCACAATTTTTTACAACCAGCCAAGCTAATGCAGACAGCTGGGGGCTGGTATTCTCAGACTGGGAAGAGACCATAGTAAATGGTCCTCTTCAGCCTAAAAATAGCAGACCACAGCTGTCTTTAAACCCCATCCCTCAGCCGTGAATCCAGGAGACACTGAACTAAGAGTGAGAACTCCGCTTCAGTGGTGATATCAGTGAAATCACCAGTGTTCATAATCGAACTCCGGTAAACTCACTGGCATCAGCGCTCATGAGAAAGTTCTCATGCAGCCAGCGTTGACTTCAGTGTGTTTACTGGAGTTCATTGACTATGAACTCCGGTGACCTCACGCTATGCACTGTGTTCTCATGCTCAGTTCAGTGTCTCCTGGATTCACTGCTGAGTGGTCGCATCATGCCATCGTTCATCCATGAAATTCAGATACAGCAGAGTTGGATCGCATCATGGAACATATATGGATTATCATTGGACAGGAGGAATATGTGTTTTAACATTTTTAACTTTTCTTTGTAAATAAAGGATTTTATTCTTGTTGTGTCTTTATTACTATATCACTATGGGGTTAGTAATGGGCGTCTTATAGATGGTTCTCCATTACTGACCCCTGGGCTTGATGTATGCTTACATTACAAAGCTGACATCAACCCCACAAATATTACCCCACTTGCCACTGCACAGGGCACATGAGAAGAGCTGAGGCGAAGCGCCAGAATTGGTTCATCTTATGGATGCACTATTTCTGGGGCTACTGAGGGCTGATGCTATTAGTCTGTGAATGGGCCAATATCCATGGCCCTTTCCTAGGCTCTTAACATTAACTCACAGCTGGCTGTGTAGCCTTTGCTGTTTAATGAATATAGGGGGATCCCATGTCATTATAACAACCAGTAAAGGCTACAAACAGCTATGAGCTGATATTAATAGCCTGGAAACATGGATATTGCCCTGTTCCCAGAATATTAACATCAGCCGTCAGCTTTCCCTCAGCTGGTTATGAAAATTACAGGGAGACCCACACCGTTTTTACGTTTATTTTTAAGGTTTAAGTTTATCTCACGTCAGACATGGTTTTCCATGCTGTCACATGGATGACAGCGTGGAAAACGCCAGATATTCGGCCCCCCCATTCATTCGAATGTCGTCCGTGTTCAGGAACCGTTTGAGTACCGGAACCAAACTTTTTTTATTAGTTCGGCTGAAACTACCGCACCCGAACATCTACGGGTTTGCCCATCACTAATCATTACAAGTAAGCAAAACCACAGAGCTTGATAAGAGAGGCATCACTGAAATCTGATTTAACCCCTACCTCATGCTGTTTTCATGTTAAAGGGAACCTGTCACCCCCCCCACCAGCATCAGGGGCTTATCTACAGCATTCTGAGGACGTCATCGTAAGAAGATGGGAGGCCCCGGATCAGACTGGACCGCAGCGGGACCGCCCCTGGGTGAGTATAATATAACCTTTATTTCTCATCTTTCAGGTTATATCGGGGGGTTATCTGCAGCATTACAGAATGCTGTAGATAAGCCCCTGATGACGGTGGCCGCAGCTCATCTTCGATTTTGGGGGTGACAGGTTCCCTTTAAATAGCAAACACCTGCTGACAGATTCCCTTTAAATATAATGTACGATAACAAATAAAGATTTGAAAGTGAAAGTTACTCCTGTCGGGGATATTATAAAATCTGATACTATGCAGAAATACCAATGTTACTGTGGAAGCAATTCTGCTCTATATTCACCAGCGGTGAGTTTTTTACATTACTGTATTGTACATGATATACATGTTCTCAAACGTCCATCATCAAGATTTGCTATTTTAATGTCTGGAGCTCAAACCTGATGTAGAGCAAAATATTAAAAAAAGATACTCCGACAGTATAGGACCATTAGACCTCTATTTGGATTTAATGTGTGAAACTAAATTAATAAATGGCATTTACAGATCTTCAAATATTCTAATCGTCCACGTTAGTATAGAAATTTATTTTCAACACGAGTCATTTGAATGTTACTAATACTGAATAATTGAGTAATGCTAAATTCTGTAACAGCTGCACATTCTGCACAGAAGAGAGGAGCAGGTGCCATCAAGGAGTCTTGAAATACCATGCCTTCAATAACACATCTCGGGGAACACTGTCTGAATATGTAATTCACCAATTAGTTGTCCATTTCAACTGATTTTTTACGCAATATAGATTCAATGGTTTATTGACACCTAATACACCTCTGATACAGGCAGTGTGTAAATCTAAGGTGTGTATATTGCAATCACAATTGTCAGAAAATTGGTCAAATCGTAATCCAATTAATGAGGCAAGCCTTTACAAAGAAATAATAAACTCCAAGATCCATTTTTATGCTTATACTGAAAAAACCCTATAGGACAACTATTTCTTTTCAAAGCTTCAGCCACAGAAAACTATGTAAAGCTGTGGAATATATTACATCAGGAACAGGTGACACCGGGAACCATTGATGGTTTTAAAAAAAATCTTAGATGATTTCTTGGAAAAAAGAATGCTTATTTAAATGTATTAAATTCAGGAGGGAAAAATTAACCATAAGACTATGTGCACGCATCAGGATTATTTGTAGAATTTTCCTGAACAAAACTGGACTTTTTCTGCATTAAATCCGCTCGCGTTTATATCGCTTTTTTTCATGTTTTTTTCGCATTTTTTATGTGTTTTATTCCCTTTTTTATGCAGATTTTTCCGGAGCTTTCCACTACTATATTATATAGTGGCAAATCCCGGAGATTTTCTGCAAAATTATGAACATGCTGCGTTTTTTTCCGTGATGCGTTTTGGTTTTTTTTGCGGAAAAAACGCAACATGTGTACAAAAATTGCGGATTCCATTCTAATAAATAGGATGCCTATAGTAAGCACTTTTTTAGTGTTTTTATAGTGAAAAAAACTCAAAAAATCCTGAACGTGTGCACATAGCCTTAGGGCACATTGGTTGATGCATTTTGGTTTTACCTATACTCCTTCCCTTCATACATATCCTCTCCAGTCCCTTGGTTAAACATGATGGACATATGTCTTTTTTAAACCATACTATGTAATATAAAACATGTTTAAAATAAAAATCTGGCTTAAATTATGTGCCTTTTTTGATTATGCATTCTTTTAAAAGTGAAAATCAATATAATCGTATTTTGTTTGTGAATCTACTTGAAGGTTTGTATTGGTGATAAGCAGCAAATCTACCGAAATTCTAATTCAGCACTTCACTCAAATTTGATTTGCGCTGAAGTTATTTGCTATAAGTTGAATAGTCCTTATGATGCTCTTGGATCTTTCCAGACCCCACAGCATCATAAATATGGAGTGAAAGAAATACTTTGCTGGTTCAGCTGTTCTGTTGATGCAGCCCAGCTACTAGTCCTCTGTGCATCCTCTTCAGCTCCTCTGTCGTTATCAGAGCAGGCCTCAGACATCACAACATATGTCAACTGATGCCTGGTCAGCACTCCTTAGACCTCAGTCATGACAACTGGATGCTAGTCAATGCTGGAAACCCCAGTGCTGAGTGAAGATGACTGATGAGCCAAACGGCGCATGAATCACTAGACAATGGACTGCAGTGGAAGGACACGCGCATGGCGGATTTTTTATTATTTTTGGTCCTCTATAGAGATGAGCGAGCACTAAATTGCTCGGTTGCTGTTTGCTGGAACCAAGCAATTTCTAATTACTACAGTTATATGAAAAAGTTTGGGCCCCCCTATTAATCTTAAGCTTAATGTTTTATAAAAATTGTTTTTTTTGCAACAGCTATTTCAGTTTCATATATCTAATAACTGTTGGACACAGTAATGTTTCTGCCTTGAAATGAGGTTTCTTGTACTAACAGAAAATGTGCAATCTGCATTCAAACAAAATTTGACAGGTGCATAAGGCACCTATATTGTATATAGGGCAAAATTTTAAAATTATTTTAAAAAAAATATTATTTAAATAAACCAAAATTTCATTTTTTATTAAAAAAATGTGAAATTTTAGTAATTTATGAAGGAAGCAAGAACTTCCAAATCCTGCCAAAAATTACAAGTAGGGTCATCCATACAACCCCTGAAGGCACCAAGTGTATTGCCTCATTCAAATATTGTGAACAAAGTGTAGTTATGATACTCCTACACTCAAAAAGGTAAAAAATTATAAGTGGGGTCATTCATAGACCCTAAAAGGCTGCTGGACCTCATTCAAATAAAGAAGATTGAAAAAAATGTATGTGCTGCTATTATTTGGTAGTGTGTAAAAGATGGGTCTAAGCCAGGCTTTATTCATGTTATCAGAGTGAGCCTGTCAGCACTTTCTGTTGACAGGCAAAAGCATCTGTATGTTATGACCCCCTGTGGCACAAAATATCCACTCAGACAAGACGCTTGCGGCAGGGAAGCTCAACACCTCCAAGGCATAGACGGACAGCTAATGCCAGGTGTCTAGCTTTGAGACCCAATAACTGAAGGTTGCAGAGGAATTAGGGAGGAAACTGGTTTGGTCGGCCAGGTATTTATTAACCATCTATTAAAACTTCATGTCAAAAATACTTTGTCATGAGGGCATGGATGCTGGGAGGTTGTTCTGATATTGGCCCAGGCCTTTGACAGTGTACCCCTGCCTCTGCTGTACCTGGTGTGTGTCTCCCTTACCTCTCCTCCTTGGTTGGGCAAGGAAGCTTGCCCCCTGCCGCTAGCATTGTCTGATGAAAATTTTTTCAACATATTTTCCACAATGGCCTTGTGGTATAACACCATTTAGAAGCCTCAGGAAGAAGAGATGCAAAGTTCTTGTAGTATGGGTCTAGCAGGGTGATCAACCAGTACTCTTTTTTTTGTCAAAGTTGAATGTTACATGAGGGTCTTGGGAAAAGCAGCAGTACATAAAGTTGGCCATACAATTGAAACCAGAAGTTTACATACACTATATCAAAACACACTTATGCATGTCTTTCTCAATATCTAGCATGAAATCAGAATAAACCTTTCCCATTTTAGGTCAATTAGGATATTATTAATATTTGCCAAATGCCAGAAAAATAAGAGAGAATGTTTTAAGGCATTACTTACGGCAAAGTCAAAACTTTACATACACTAAGATTACTATGCCTATAAACCAGTCTGGACTGCCCATATGATGATGTCATGTGTTTGGAAGCTTCTGATAGTTTTTTTTTTTGCAACATATGTGATAATTAAAGACACATATGTGGAAATATTTTAATGTCCACCTGAAACACATTGCTTCTTTGTGCAACATCATGCGAAAGTCTAAAGAAATCCGCCAAGATATCATTAAGAGAATTGTGGACTTGCACAAGTTGGGCTCATCCTTAGGTACAATTTCATGATACCTGAAGGTGCCTTGTTCATCTGTACAAACAATTATATGCAAGTACATACAAGATCGGAATGTCCAGCCATCATACCGCTCAGGACGGAGACAGGTTCTGTTTCCCAGAGATGAACGTGCTTTGGTCCAACGTGCATATCAACCCAAGGACAAAAGCAAAAGACCTTGTGAAGATGATTGCGGAAGCTGGTAAGATTGTGTCAATATCCACAGTGAAACAAGTACTGTATCAACATGGACTGAAAGGCCACTTTGCCAGGAAGAAGCCATTACTCCAAAAGAAGCATAGAAAAGCCAGATTAATGTTTGCAAATGCACACAGGAACAACGATCTTAATTTTTGGAGACATGTCCTGTGGTCTGATGAAACTAAAATTAAACTTTTTGGGCATAATGACCATTGTTACGTTTGGAGGAAAAGGAAGAAGGTTTGAAGCCTAAGAACACCATTCCAACTGTGAAACACGGGAGTGGCAGCATCATGTTGTGGGGTTGTTTTGTGTTTTGCTGCAGGAGGGACTGGTGCATTTCACAAAATAGATGGCATCTTGAGAAAAAAAGATTGAGAACTGCTGAAGCAACATCTCAAGACATCAGCCAGGAAGTTAAAGCATGGGTGGAAATGGGTCTTCCAAATGGACAATCACCCGAAGCATACTGCCAAAATGGTAACAAAGTGGCTTAAGGATAACAAAGTCAATGTTTTGGAGTGGCGATCACAAAGCCCTGATCTCAATCCTATTGAAAACTTATTTATTTATATAGCACCATTAATTCCATGGTGCTGTACATGAAAAGGGGTTACATACAAATTACAGATATCACAGTAAGCAAACTAACAATTACAGACTGATACAGAGGGGCGAGGACCCTGCCCTTGCAGGCTTACATTCTACAGGATGGTGGGGAAGGAAACAATAGGTTGAGGGTTGCAGCAGCTCCGGTGTTGGTGAGGTGGGCAAAGCTGAAAAGGCAGGTGCAAGGCAACCTACAAACCTGGATCAGTTACACCAGTTTTGTTGGGAGGAATGGGCCCAAATTCTGACCAACTATTGTGAGAAGCTTGTGGAAGGATATCCCAAACATTTGAACCAAGTCATTCACTTTAAGGGCAATGGTACCAAATACTAATGAAATCTATGTACTGTGATGCAGTGATCCCTGCTACAGCTAGGGGGTGCTGTATGTGATCCTCATGCTCATGGAGGCGTATCTGTGATTACGATGGTGAAACAGTGATCGGCATGATTGTAAATGGCCGGTATGTGTCAAAGAGGGAGTTTGCGCTATAAGCCAGTAATGTTGTTTTGGGACCTGTAGTCCCACAATAATTTGTATAGTTTGTAAAGGGAGGCTTACATGGTTAGTTTGAGAGCTGGGCGGGTCGGCTAACCACACACACCACCCATCTATGGGAGTGGTTACTACATAATGTGACCATGGTGTGGTCACATGGTCTCTGTAATGGAGAGTGTAGATCCTGGACGGCTTGTGTGTTGGGAGGTAATGTGTGTGGACCGGATCCCTGAATAGCACACTGAGAGGTCGTGGATCTGAGAGACTTTTGTGTTGGGAGATCCTGGGAGTAGGATCGGATCCCTGAATAGCGCACTGAGTAGCCTGTGTTAGAAGTCCTGGGAGTAGAACTTCCTGAATATCACAACCTGTGTTGGAAGTACTGGGAGTAGGACTTCCTGAAGAGCACATGGGAAGGCGTGTAGGCAGAGTCTGTGATTGCACTGCATTAGGGAAGCTACAGCCCGTCTAAGGATCTGGACTGTCAGGTGGCCTAGTAAGCGAGGCATTGTTCGGGCGGTGAACCCAGTTTGGCAGCTTCCCTGGGAACATGGACTGACGAGGAGTCAGCGTGTGGAGCAGGAGCTCCTGAAAGGTAACCCAGAGTTGGGGAACTGTGTGCACTGACAGGGGGGTCTGCTAATGAACTGTGCAGTCACCCATGGTAACTGGACGGAGTAAGGTTCAGCATGTTTAGAGACTGCAACTTAATTTCATCTGTTGGTGCCTATTGTGTTCTATGAAGTATACAATGACATGCATAACCCATTTTATGACTGCATAATAAATAATGGACTGTTTATGTGAGAAAAACGTGCCTGTGTGACTGAATCGCGTTGCTAAGCAAGTGTCCCCCAACACTTGCAGTAAGCGCTATCTCACAGTACACTTTTGACTTTGCAGTTAGTAATTAAAATGCCTTAAAACATTCTCTGTCTCATTATTCTGGCATTTGGCAAATGTTAATAATTATGGTAATTCTAATTGACCTCAAACGGGAAAAGTTTATTCTGATTTCATGTGAGAAACTGAGAAAAACATGCATACCATATTTTTCAGGTTATAAGACGCACTTTTTTTCCCACAGATTTGGAGGGAAAATGGGGATGCATCTTATAATGTGGATATACCTTACCGGCGCCAGTGGAGCAGGGTCCCAGAGTCGCTGCTGGAGGAGGCAAGAGTGGAGCGTCACTACAGGCTGCAGGCCGGGATGAGGTGGTGTTCGGATATGCGCCGCTGCATGTCTTTTGTGGTGTGGGGGCGCTGTTGAACATTCTGTGAAAGCTCAGAGCCCCCGCACTTACAGTACATGGTCTACTATGCGGTGGACTCTGGGAAAATGGCACCAAGATCTCGGAGATGATCGAACGAAAGCTTCGGTGGAAAAGGTGTTACGTGAGTATAATTGTGTTTGGAAAAATATTTAGAATTGAGAGTCCTCAGTGGACTCTCAATTCTAAATATTTTTCTATCTACTGGCTAACACGGTACCAAGATATATATCTTTCTTGTATTATAATTGTGTTTGTTATTTTTAAATAAAAAAGTAAAAGGGTATTTTGTTTTATTTCTAATAAAAGACTTTATTCTTGCTGTGTCTTTATTTACCATAGAACTATAAGATTAGTAATGGATAGGTGTCTTATAGATGCCTCTCCATTACTAAGCCATGGGCTTGATGTCACCTGACAATACAAAGGTGACATCAACTCCACAAATATTAACCTACTTGCCACCGCTACAGGGCAAGTGGGAAGAGCCAGGCAAAACACCAAAATTGGCACATCTAATAGATATGCCTTTTCTGGGCAGCTGTGCGCTGCGTTTTTTAAAAATTATATAAATAATTAAAAAATAAGGCATGGGGGCCCCTCTATTCTTGATAACCAGTCTTGTTGAAGCTGACAGCTGAGGGTTGCAGCCCCCAGCTGTGAGTTTTACGTGGCTGGTTATCAAAAATGCAAGGGGAACCCATGGCGTTTTGGTTTTTTTAATTATTTTTTTACAGTGCAGGAGACAGCTAAATGAATACACACATCAGCCGCTACTGCTCTCGCTGTTATTAGCGGCAGCAGGTGTCAGATGATGGGAGCAGTAGTCCCATCTGCTGCCATCATTGACCGGAGGTAAGCTTTATAATCTGACGAGAGCTGAGCGCTCACGCTATCTTTTCACAGCATGGGTACCACGGAGCTCTGACTGGTGGGGATGATTTCACCGCCGATCCATAGTAGTGTTTGCCGTGCTGTCATGCACATGACAGCATGACAAACACCTAGTGTTCGAGCAGCCGAGCCAGAAGAGTAACATCGACTTCCTGATGAAGTTCTTGTTTGGTGTCCTTTCCTAAACAGTAGGTGTTCAGTATGGATGCCAAACTTTACTGCTCAGGTTCGCTTATCTCTACCCAAGAACATGTAATACTGTATGTGTGAACAATATAATATCGATACATTTTTAAACAAGTTTTTTGAGGAATGTAGAAGTTTTTGAGCACATGTAAAACTATGGATGAGCAATATAATACTGAAAACATTTTAAAACATTTTTGGGAGTGTTAGATGCCACTAAAATCGACCCAAGAACATGTAAAACTCCACAAATGAGCAATATAATAACGATACATTTTTGTTAAATTTTTGGGAGGGTTGTATATCATTGAAACTACCAAAGAAAATGGAGAACTCTAGCAATATAATGGCGATAAAAATTTGAAATTTATTTTGGATGGTTAGATACTACCAAAATATATCCAAAAACATGTAATACTCTATGGATGAGTAATTTAATACAGAAAAAATAAAAAAATTTGAATACTTTTTTGGAAGGTTAGATACCACCGAAATGCAGCAAAGAAGACGTAATATGTTATGGATGAGCAACATAATACCGATACATTTTTTAACACATTTTTTGAGAGTTATATAGCTACAAAATGTATCCCAGAACACATTATAATGTATAGATGAGCAATATAATACTGATAATTTTTTTAAGAAATGTTTTGAGGGTCATATAGCAACGAAATGTACCCAATAACACATTGTACTGTATAGATGAGCAATATAACAACACATTTTTGTTACAACTTTTTGGAGTGATAGATATCACAGAAATGTACCCCACACCACAGAATACTGTACGAGTGAGTTATTGATCCCATAAAAAATTTGAAACACTTATTTTTTGCAGTGTTAGATATCATATAATTGTACCCCACACCACGGAATACTGTATTGCTGAGAAATTTAACCCAGCAAAAATGTTCTAAGCTTTTTTTGAGTGATAGATATCACAGCAATGTACCCCAGACTGCGGACAAAACAGCTGACATGTCCCGGCTTTGATGCGGGCTCACCGCCGGAGCCCGCATCAAAGCGGGGCTTCTGACCTCGGACGTGCTATCCCGTCCGAGGTCAGAAAGGGGTTAAGGTCAGAATTTTTACTGGTAGTCTAGGATATTATAGGGTAATATTATCTGCTTATTTTTTTTATTATTTCATGTTATTCCAATAATTGAAAGTTATCACTGAAAGTTATCTCAGCATTGGCATTCCCATAGACCAGGGGTCCCCAACTTGTAGCTCGGGAGCCACATGTGGCTCCCGGTCCCATGAATTGTGGCTCGCGGATGTCTGCCAACTTGGTGCATTAGCTCCAGGTCTAGCAAACAGGTATGAAGAGCACATCTCAAAATGGTGAACTTTGTGAGTAGCCCTACACAGAAGAGCAGACTTGGATGCACATCTACTGGTCTTGGGGGATTAGAGATAATTTAAGTATGGTACGCTGGAGACAGGATGATACTACCGGTCAGAGGAGGAGCTTGAAGCTGGATGTGACTGTCTTGGGAGTGCATGATGGAAGAATGCTGAATGGGGATATTGTGGGCACCCCTGGATCTTGGTATACTACTTCAGGGTGATTTGTGTGGAAAAGCTTTGGTTATCATTAAATCCATAATGGGGGCTTTGGTTGCCACTACTGTGAGGGAGGCAGGAGCTGGATGTGGCTCGTGACCTTCTTGCAGAGCTGAATTTGACTCTCAAGGTCAGAAAGTTTGGGGACCTCTGCCATAGACAATAAAAAGAGTGACGGTGCCTGCATAGCTATCACTCCATTCTAACTGAGCATTTCAGCAGCCAGACATTCATTTCTATATTATCTTTCCTGTGGATGTGTGATAACTTGCAATGTTGGGAAAACCTTTTAAACTGTTTTAATATCCGTTTTATTGAACAGTCCTCCACATTTAGTATTTAGTTGTCCTGCAATCATGTACATTTGTTCCAGTGAATTTTTTTTTCAGCATTGCACATTGTGAGTATTTTATTGTGTTGCAATTTTGCAATATAATTGAGCTGCTTTATTAGTGCTGCATAATTGCGTGACATAAAAACAGGTCCAATCTAGCACATTCAGTCTCTTGTAAAAGTAATTTCTGGGGAGGATTGGTTGGGAAATATGGAAAACCAACTAAAATGCTAATTTCTTGGATACAGTTGCTAAGTGAAACATTTTGAAATAGAAATCACTGTCGTTATTAAAAATAGGCAAAGATATTAGTGATTGAATCTGTGTCCTTTCCAAACCATTTCTGTCAGACATGCTTTGGGCCCAGGATAGGCACATCTGAAAAGAATTGTTAGGGTCCCATCAAAACAAAAGTTGCCATGATGTGGCTGATGGGGGTACATGGATTGGCCAATTTTTGCACTAAGTACCTTGATTTTCTAAGTATATATTCTATAATCTAGTAATGCTGTTTGAATTTCTCATACTCAATGTTTGTATATACACTGCTCATAAAAATAAAGGGAACACTAAAATCCCACATCCTAAATATCACTGAATGAAATATTTCAGTTGCAAATCTTTATTCATTACATAGTGGAATGTGTTGAGAACAATAAAACATAAAAATGATCAATGTAAATCAAAAATAATATCCCACGGAGGTCTGGATTTAGAATGATACTCAAAATCAAATTACAGGCTGATCCAACTTCAGTGGAAATGCCTCAAGACAAGGAAATGAAGTTCAGTTGAGTGTGTCGCCTCCATGTGCCTGTATGACCCCCTACAACCCCTTGGCATGCTCCTGATGAGGCGGAGGATGGTTTCCTGAGGGATCGCCCAGACCTGGACTAAAGCATCCGCCAACTCCTGGACAGTCTGTGGTGCAACGTGACTTGGTGGATGGTGGATGGTGCAAGACATGATGTCCCAGATGTATTCAGTCGGATTCAGGTCTGGGGAATGGGCAGGCCAGTCCATAGCCTCAATGCATTCATCTTGCAGGAACAGCTGACACACTCCAGCCACATGAGGTCTGGCATTGTCCTGCATTAGGAGGAACCCAGGGCCAACTGCACCAGCATATGGTCTCACAAGGGGTCTGAGGATCTCATCTCGGTACCTAATGGCAGTCAGGTAACCTCTGGCGAGCAGATGGAGGGCTGTGCGGCCACTCCACATCATTACTGACCCACTGCCAAACTGGTCATGCTGAAGGATGTTGCAGGCAGCAGATTACTCTCCACGGCGTCTCCAGACTCATGTCTGTCACTTGTGCTCAGTGTGAACCTGCTTTCATCTGTGAAGAGCACAGGGCGCCAGTTGCAAATTTGCCAATCCTGGTGTTCTGTGGCAAATGCCAATCGTCCTGCACGGTGTTGGGCTGTGAGCATAACCCCTATCTGTGGACGTCAGGCACTCAGACCATCCTCATGGAGTCGGTTTCTAACCGCTTGTGCAGACACATGCACATTTGTGGCCTGCTGGAGGTCATTTTGCAGGGCTCTGGCAGTGCTCCTGTTCCCCTTTGCAACAAAAGCTGAGGTAGCGGTCCTGCTGCTGGGTTGTTGCCCTTCTACGGCCCCCTCCACATCTCCTGGTTTACTGGCCTGTCTCCTGGTAGTGCCTCCAGTCTCTGGACACTATGCTGACAGACACAGCAAACCTTGCCACAGCTCACAATGATGTGCCATCCTGGATGAGCTGCACTACCTGAGCAACTTGTGTGGGTTGTAGAGTCCGTCTCATGTTACCACGATTGTGAAAGCACAACCAACATTCAAAAGTGACCAAAACATCAGCCAGAAAGCATTGGTACTGAGATGTGGTCTGTGGTCCCCACCTGCAGAACCACTCCTTTATTGAGTGTGTCTTGATAATTGCCAATAATATCCATCTGTTGTCTATTCCATTTGCACAAAAACATGTGAAATTGATGGTCAAACAGTGTTGCTTCCTAAGTGGTCAGTCTGATTTTACAGAAGTTTGATTTACTTGGAGTTATATTCTGTTGTTTAAGTGTTCCCTTTATTTTTTTGAGCAGTATATTGGTGCATACAGGGCGCTGTTGCACTCTTTGGTTTGTACATAATGCAGTCACAGCAGCACATACCTGATCACACTTGCTTCTTTCTGTTTTGAGATGATACAAAATCTCAGATACAGATACCATATTATACAAAATAGTCCTAAGGTTGTCAGCCAGGACTGCTGTGGGCAATACCTTATGGAGCTCCCAAATCACATTAAAATACAAGAACACAAAGCGTATCAACCACCAAAAGATAATGATTAAAAAGGTATCATTTTAATAACAGATTGAATCATGACAATCAAATAACATTTATCACAAGACAGTATAAATGTAAAGTGACAGTGCAACAGTTCATATTAAGGGGTGGCAAGCTCACTACTGCCACATAGATAAAGGTATTATAGTATCATTAGTTTTCCCAGGTCAGTGACCATTCAATACAAGTACATAGGCAATGGGGGAGCTAGAAGTCCCATTATTGGCTCTTACCTATGTTCATGCCCGTGAGTGTAGACACGCGCCCCTACGCGCGTTTCACGTCGGCTTCCTCAGGGGGCCAAGACTTTTGGACTTCAGTGTGGTCCAAAAGTGGTACATTTGCATCATTTTTACTAATCTTGTGGAGTTGTACACTTTTGGACCACATTAAAATTAATGACTTCTCATCTGTTTGGGTGCCAAGTTTCATTCAGCTAAGTATATAGGTCTGGGACCGTACTTGAGCACCAACAACAGTTGTGCCACATTATATACTCTCACTACTGTTACACTGATAAAAATGATACCTTTGTTGATAAAATCCGTCTTGTGGTTATTAATTAATCTTTATTTGCAGCTTTCAGTTAATGACATTCTCGTGGTTCAGTGCAGCCTGTGGGTGGGGCTTTTTGTGGTGCTCTGATTAGGCATTCATCTGTATTGGCTTATGATAGGACACTGATCACCTGTCCCCTATTTTACATACTGATTATACTACTGTGGGGTTAAAAAAAAAAGTAACTTCATCAAAATGGTTCTGGCGCCTGCTCTGTAGCTTGATATATGCCTATACACATTTATGCTTTATGCCTATACATTTCTATACTATTGTGGGGTAAAAATTATCTTTATCAAAATAGCGCCAGCAGCACTTGTGTAGTAGTGTCTATCACGTTCCGATAGATACTTCTGTGCTAGCGCCAACAATGGCGCTATTGTGCTGTAGTCAATTTTTTTTCTCTAGCAAAATGGCACCGGCGGCCACGCATGCAGAGTAGCATCTATTGTGCTCTGATAGACACTATGGCGCAAGCGCCGCCTACACCTTTTTGGTGTAGAAAATTTGTTTTGGCTCCATCAAAATGGCGTCGGCAACCCCTGCGCAGTTGCATCAGTGATAGATGCGACTGCACAGGCACCAACGCTGCCATTTTGATGGAGCCAATTTTTTTTTCTCCAGCAAAATGGCACCGGCAGTGGCGCTTGCACAGTAGCATCTATCGGAACTCAATAGCTGCTACTGCGCAGGTGCCCTCTCCAGCGCCAATTTGATGAAGATAATTTTTTTTACCGCACAATAGACACATAGGCATCTATTATTAGGGCAATCAGGGAGAGCGAAGAATTGGAGCATCTCATGTGATGCTGAACTTTTAGAGCAGCAGAGGGCTGGTTTTTGTAGGCTGGGAAAGGCCCAATAACCCCTTGATTCTGCTCTCTCCATCAAACCACATATCCAAACCCTTTCCACCTCCTTCCAACTAGAACTAAAAAATACTTCCTGGATCCGTGCATTCATTAACCAAGAATCTGTAAAAACACTAGTGCTTGATCTCATCATTTCCTGCCTTGACTACTGCAACCTGCTCAGTGGTCTCACTTCTATCTCTCTTGCACCACTAAAATCTATCCTAAACTCTGTTGCCCGACTAATCGGGCTCTAATTCCCGCTATTCTCCAGCCTTCTCTTCCAATTCCTTTACTGGATCCCCATTGCCCAGAGAAACTAGTTCAAAACCCTAAACATGATATACAAAACTTTCCACAACATGTTTCCTCCATACATCTGTGACCTAGCCTACCAGAACTTACCTGCACGCAACCTCCGATCCTCATAAAATCTCCTTCTCTACTCCCCTCTTCCCACAATCACATACAAGATTTCTCCCATGCATCACACATACTCTGGAACTCTTTACCCCATCATATCAGACTCTCACCTACTGTGGAAAACCTTCAAAAGGAACTTGAAAACCAACCTTTTCCAACATGCCTACAACCTGCAGTAACCCTCGTTCCACTGTACAGCTGCACGGCCAGCTCTACCCTCACCTTCTGTATCCTCACGCATCTCTTATAGACTCTCAGCTGTCGCGAGCAGGGTCCTCTCTCCTCCTGTACCAGTCGGTGACTTGTATTGTTCATTATTATTGTACTTGTTTTTTTACTATGTATACCCTTTTCACATGTAAAGCGCCATGGAATAAATGGCGCTATAATAGTAAATAATAATAAAAATAAAAAAAATTGAGGAGTGAGAAGTTGAATGAGAAGCAAAGAGAGAAAGACACACAGTTTCTGTACTGTAGTTTTCTAGTAAGTGTTTTATTTTACCCAAGTGCTGAATTCACAGCTACAATGCTTAGTACTGAAGTATAATGTCGCTATTACGATGCTGCTTCTGGACATGTGCTACATAGAGACAGGAGAGCAGTAATACTTCATGTTCTTGTTTACTGCTTATGGGACACATCACAGCAGCTAGTCTCCCCCTAGCACCTCAGAGACACCTGAAAATTACCGAGCCTGCAAAAACGAAAACTGCTGAAAAATTATATTTAATGGTCATAAATAGTGTTAATTTATATATATATATATATATATATATATATATATATATATATATATATATACTGAGTACACACAAAACAGCTTATTCGATAAAGTCTCCTAAACCAACATGTACACATTAAAGGAACATAGGGCTAGATCGATACACGTTGTTATTCCTATTGCATTATCCTACAGAGTATGACACAAGAATTACCTCAGTATTTTTCAAATCTATGTCTCACACACTGCCCAACAGTACTGCACTAAGCATAGCATAGTATGAGATTGTGCCTTTCACATACACAGAGACAAATACATAGATGCAGATTTCCTAATCCCAACAATATCCATTATTATATTCAGAGACCAAGTTAGACTGGTGTGCTTACTTTGAAAATCCATGTCAGAATGGTATGGTAATCCATTCTGATTGGCTCCTTGACTAATCATAAATTCATCATTTTACAAATCCAGCTTGAGCTTTAACTGGACTGGTAATATGATTTATTTTAGTTTTATACAGATGTTCTGATATGTTTTTTTCAAAGTAAGTACACCAGCATCATCAGGCACAAGAGATCTATTTAATAATGGATGAAGTTTATATTGCAAAATCTAGTGACAGATCTACTTTAACCTTAAACAGTGACTTCCCATCATTCTGACATTACTATTTTTTCTCAGAGAGTGTATACTGCTTTAGAAAATAGACTTATGTAATGTATTGTTATTATCTTTTGTTTGCTGTAATTCATTAGCAAACATGTCCGAAAATCATTTTGTCTTCCAGTAGAAAAGTGGAAGTGTTTATATCACACTCAATCACTTCACAAATAATGGCACTTTATGTGCCTATTTTCTCAAACCAGTCTCATAAATAGTAAAATTTCAATTTTCATAAGTCAGTTTTCTATTAAAAGGAATGAGATAAAACAATACCTACAAGGCAGCTTCACAATAATACTGCAATGTACCAATATTAATAATAACATCATTAAAAGGATTTTATCAAGTGAGACTATTTTTTATGCTGAAGGCAATCACAACTGGAAGGAAAAATATACCTCTGTGTATTGTGGGATGGAAACCAAAACCGGCTTCAGAGCTCACAAAGTCAATTTGTGGCTTACAGTAAGCACAAAAAAATCCTACAGTCAAGCCTTCAGTTTTAACTCGTTAATGGCATTCTAAACAGGAATTTATCTATCTGTGGAAAAGGGAAAAAATTGTATCCAATCATGTGCCATTTAAAGGGAATCTGTCAGCAGATTTTTCCACCTACCTGAGAGCACAATAATGTAGGCACACAGAGCCTGATTTCAGTGATGTATCACTTAATGACATGATTGATGTAGTTTTGATAAAATCACTGTTTTATTAACAGACGCTTATTACTAGAGGGCTAGTGAACCAGCTGCCAGCAGTCCTCCATATTCATGAGCTCTGTACAACCCCGCCCCCACCACTGATTGGCAACTTTCTTCCTATGCACAGTGTACAGAGAAAGCTGCCAATCAGTGATGTGGGCGGGGTTATACAGAGCTCAGCATTCGGAGAACTGGTAAATCTGCAGAGAAAACAGTGATTTAATTATAACTGCACTAAGCAGCCAGTAAATGACACATCACTGAAATAATTTTCTCTGCCTCTACGTCATGCTGCTGGGGTAGCAAAAACCTGATGACAAATTCCCTCTAAGGGTAGGAGCTCGTGCCTAAAAACCTGCTTGCAAAGTCCTGCAAAAAAATGAACATAATGCACAGCAATGTCAAAACAACAATGCTGTTCACATGCTCCATCGTATTAAATGTCTTTTAACCACTTCAGGGTTCAGAAACCTTGTCGTGGTTAAAAGAAGTAACATGTTCATTCTTTGGGCAAATTCGTTTGTCACCCTCTCTATATAAGACACTGATGAAAACGCTTCAGGAAGATTGCCAACAGTATTTTCCGGAGCTGTTTTTGCCTTGGAAAACTCATCTTAAAGAAACCGTGGGAACATACCCTGAGGATGACAGATTTTTGGATCAGCACAATGTTGCTTCATTGGGTTTTGCCTTTTTATGCTTGTAAAGCTAATTCGTCTTATAATAGAAAGTTATGAAAGTTTACAGTATACTGTGAGAAATGTTGCTAAATTGTTGTACTCGAAGTTACGCAAAAAGTTTGCAACTTTTGCCGGATTAATCCTGGCCAGCTTCATTAACTTTTTGAAAAATGGGTGGAACTCTGGTAGATCAGGATGGGGTCAAGGACACCCATCAAATTCATCATAATTTATGCCACAAGTGTAGCTTAAATTATGACAGAAATGGGGTACATTCCTGGCTTTGGCTCACACCAACTGAAAGATTCGTTAAAGAGACGCAGGCCTCATTGAATATGATCATCTTACCACAGCTCTCTGTTTATTAAGACTGGCAGTCAAAACGCCAGATTTAAAGAATCGGAGGCCTTTGTGTTTTATTTTCTCACCATTTACAAAACCTCTACTTGCTGTTGATGAGCAGTAATTTCGGATAGGGAGATTTGAAAAAAAAAAAACAATTTGAATCAGAATCCTGTAAATGTTTTGTATGACTCATTTGTTGTGTGAAAACAGGTAACATAGAAAAATTAAGAAACCATAAGGAAACAGCCTTAACAAAACCTGTCAGATGATAAATGCACTGGCAGGATGCAGCAGGCCTCCACTAATAATGGCAAGGACAGCACAGGTGCAAACTACTGATGGAAACAGCAACCCACACACCTATCAAAATTATGGAGGGGGTGTGTCTAGAAAAAAATGCACACTAATGAGGCTTGAGTAGAACGCCAGTCTCACAGGTATGTGTGATGCAAAGTGTCCAGCTTACAGCCTATTGATGATGCCCATAGTATTATGTCAGGCGGGCTGCCCAATACTATATACATGCACCCCACAGGGACAAACACCCCAGTACACTCAGCAGCTGTTATGATCCTAGTGGCAAGGATCGCAGGTCGGACTAGCTAAGTAACTGAACAGACTACTAGCTCTGGGGAAGTGGTAACTAGATTGACCGCAACCTGATCCTATCCGCAAACAACTATAGGCAGCCGTGGAACGTTACCTAAAAAAAAATCCTAGACGTCTCGTCACGGCCTGAGAAACTGACTATTCCTGGAGGGAAAGTAAGTCCTCACTTGCCTCAGTGGAAGACCCCAAAGGTATAGAATAGCCCCCCACAAATATTAACGGTGAGTTAAGGGGAAAGCACAAACGCAGAGATGAAATCAGATTTAGCAAATGAGGCCCGCTAATACTAGATAGCAGAAAATAGGAAGGAAACTGTGCGGTCAATAAAAAACCCTATTCAAAATATCCACGCAGAGATTGCTCGAGCCCCCGCACCAACTAACGGTGCGGGGGAAGCAACTCCGTACCCCAGAGCTTACCAGCAAAAAGAAATCACATGTTAGCAAGCTGGACTAGACTCATCATACACAGAAATCATATTGCAGGCAGATGAGCAAAAAATATTCAAACAGAACTTAGCTTATCCTGAAGAGGCAGAAAACGAGATAATCAGGAGTAATCAGAATAGCACTGAATACATTGACAGCCGGCAACAAGTGGAAGTGAAGCAGAGCTAAATAGGAGCCTCCCTGGTGAATAACGAGGCAGCTGATCCAGCAGACCCGCAGGATAATGAACCAAACCACCAGGGGGAGCCAAAAAACCAAAGTCACACAATACCATCTGTGACCACAAGAGGGATCCTGAAAACGGAGTTCACAACAGGCAGCACAGGTGCAAACTAATGAAGGAACAGCAACCCACACACCTACCAGATTATGAAGGGGTTGGCTGCCTAGTAGAAAAAATGCACACTAATGAGGCTTGCGTAGAACGCCAGTCACACAGGTATGTGTGATGCAAAGTGTCCGGCTTAAAGCCTATTGATGACGCCCATAGTATTATCAGGCGGGCTACCCAGTACTATATACATGCACCCCACAGGGACAGATGCCCCAGTACACCCAGCCAACTGCAGCATCCTGCTAGTGCATTTATCATCTGACAGATTTTGGTAAGGCTGTTTCCTTATGGTATATTTTTCATTTATTATGTGTTTTAAACCATTTTCATACTTATTTTGATAATTTTACAGAATGTCTCAAAAAGAGAATTTCTCTTAAAAAAGTAATAAAATGCATTAAACTTTGACTGCCATCTTGGTCTAAATGTACAGAAAATAATTCAAAATTATTTGTGCAATTTGCGCTATTTTCATAATCTCATTTCAATGTAAATACATGCATCCTATGACATTGCTGATAAATCTTCCACAGTGTTTAGATGCAGAGGCTGAGAACACTCCCTAAACATGTCCAACTGAGAGGGGGCACAGCATGAAACAAGAGAGCTTTGATACAGTTAGGCTATGTGCCCACATTACAGAAATGCTGCGGAAATGTCCGCAGCATTTCCGCATCTCCCTGCCTCTGGTAAAATGCATACGGAATTCACATGCGTTTTCCCGCAAAACACAAGCATTTTGCAAGCATTTTTAGCTTGCCGAATGCTTGCGCTTTATGAATCGTTTGAAGCATCATTTGGAAAATTATTGACAGGTTGGTCACACTTGTCAAGCATAGTGCTTGACAAGTGTGACCACATTTTTACTATTGATGCTGCCTATGCCTGTGGGCACACAGCCTTAATGGCCCATCCACCTGTGTTAGCAATATATGATTAGGACAGGCTCGGAGGTAAACCGGATATTTACATTCACTGACAGGTAGCAGAAATCTTGCAAATTTTGATGAATTAAAAAACAAAGCACATTATAAAACAATTATTATAAATTATTAGGCTTTGCTTACATCAAGCAATGGGAATCAGTAGAAGTCAGTAGGATCAACCCTCCTAAGCCATCTATATGGGCATGTAGGTCATAGGAAGCGGAATAACACGGAATGACACCTTAATATCTGCAATCTGATTTTTTAGTCCAGAGAAAGCCATGTTTTTCTTATATGTAAATTAGCTGTTCAGCACTATGGGCCGGACACTGATCTGCATGAGAATCTGCCTCCAGAGCTTATTTTAAATAAAAAGGGGGAATTTCCAGTGTAATATGTAATAGTCACTCTCCTGATCTCAATGCAGAGCTGTGTGTGATTATAACTGACACATCTGAAAGTTCCTCTCCCAGTACTTCAGCTTCCATCTCACAGGCAGTGCTGAAAGTGCTGCGGATACTAACTAACATATTTGTTATGAGACAAAGTTCAGTTCTGCTGTTCTATGTTAGTTACATATCTCACATTTGGTAATGTCCCCTTTAACTTAAAATAAGCTCTGGAGGCAGATTCTCAAGCAGATGAGTGTCCGGCCTATAGCTTAGAACAGTTAATCTATAATATAACGCTGGGAGCGTCACTCTGTCCGAAGCCTTTATAGACTGCGCAAGCGCAAGCGCCGGCGCAGTCTGGACCCCACAGAGTGACGCTCCCAGGAGATCGCGGTGTGCGTAAGCACTGAACGCACACCGCGATCTCCAACGGAGAAGCGGGGACGAGCCACGGAGCCAGGAGGGTGAGTATATTTACCTGTCCTCCGTTCCATCGCTGCGCGCGAGCCTCCGTCCTCCACATCCTCTGCCTGAGACGTTCAGTTCAGAGGGCACGGTGACGCGCTTAATGCGCGCCGCCCTCTGACTGAACAGTCACAGCCAGAGGACAGGACCCGGAAGACAGACCGGCGCGCAGCAGTGGAACGGGAGGACAGGTAAATATAGCAAGTACCGGGGGCCTGAGCTAGCGGCGACCCCGGCACCTGACCCCCACAGCGCGCCGGTGTCCCCGCCTGCTCAGGCCCCCAGCACAGCCACGCACAGCCGCCCGCAGTCAGCAGAGCCACGCACAGCCCCCCCGCAGTCAGCAGAGCCACGCACAGCCCCCCGCAGTCAGCAGAGCCACGCACAGCCCCCCGCAGTCAGCAGAGCCACGCACAGCCCCCCGCAGTCAGCAGAGCCACGCACAGCCCCCCGCAGTCAGCAGAGCCACGCACAGCCCCCCGCAGTCAGCAGAGCCACGCACAGCCCCCCGCAGTCAGCAGAGCCACGCACAGCCCCCCGCAGTCAGCAGAGCCACGCACAGCCCCCCCGCAGTCAGCAGAGCCACGCACAGCCGCCCGCAGTCAGCAGAGCCACGCACAGCCGCCCGCAGTCAGCAGAGCCACGCACAGCCGCCCGCAGTCAGCAGAGCCACGCACAGCCCCCCGCAGTCAGCAGAGCCACGCACAGCCCCCCGCAGTCAGCAGAGCCACGCACAGCCCCCCGCAGTCAGCAGAGCCACGCACAGCCGCCCGCAGTCAGCAGAGCCACGCACAGCCGCCCGCAGTCAGCAGAGCCACGCACAGCCGCCCGCAGTCAGCAGAGCCACGCACAGCCGCCCGCAGTCAGCAGAGCCACGCACAGCCGCCCGCAGTCAGCAGAGCCACGCACAGCCCCCCGCAGTCAGCAGAGCCACGCACAGCCGCCCGCAGTCAGCAGAGCCACGCACAGCCGCCCGCACTCAGCAGAGCCACGCACAGCCGCCCGCACTCAGCAGAGCCACGCACAGCCGCCCGCACTCAGCAGAGCCACGCACAGCCGCCCGCACTCAGCAGAGCCACGCACAGCCGCCCGCACTCAGCAGAGCCACGCACAGCCGCCCGCACTCAGCAGAGCCACGCACAGCCGCCCGCACTCAGCAGAGCCACGCACAGCCGCCCGCACTCAGCAGAGCCACGCACAGCCGCCCGCACTCAGCAGAGCCACGCACAGCCGCCCGCACTCAGCAGAGCCACGCACAGCCGCCCGCACTCAGCAGAGCCACGCACAGCCGCCCGCACTCAGCAGAGCCACGCACAGCCGCCCGCACTCAGCAGAGCCACGCACAGCCGCCCGCACTCAGCAGAGCCACGCACAGCCGCCCGCACTCAGCAGAGCCACGCACAGCCGCCCGCACTCAGCAGAGCCACGCACAGCCGCCCGCACTCAGCAGAGCCACGCACAGCCGCCCGCACTCAGCAGAGCCACGCACAGCCGCCCGCACTCAGCAGAGCCACGCACAGCCGCCCGCACTCAGCAGAGCCACGCACAGCCGCCCGCACTCAGCAGAGCCACGCACAGCCGCCCGCACTCAGCAGAGCCACGCACAGCCGCCCGCACTCAGCAGAGCCACGCACAGCCGCCCGCACTCAGCAGAGCCACGCACAGCCGCCCGCACTCAGCAGAGCCACGCACAGCCGCCCGCACTCAGCAGAGCCACGCACAGCCGCCCGCACTCAGCAGAGCCACGCACAGCCGCCCGCACTCAGCAGAGCCACGCACAGCCGCCCGCACTCAGCAGAGCCACGCACAGCCGCCCGCACTCAGCAGAGCCACGCACAGCCGCCCGCACTCAGCAGAGCCACGCACAGCCGCCCGCACTCAGCAGAGCCACGCACAGCCGCCCGCACTCAGCAGAGCCACGCACAGCCGCCCGCACTCAGCAGAGCCACGCACAGCCGCCCGCACTCAGCAGAGCCACGCACAGCCGCCCGCACTCAGCAGAGCCACGCACAGCCGCCCGCACTCAGCAGAGCCACGCACAGCCGCCCGCACTCAGCAGAGCCACGCACAGCCGCCCGCACTCAGCAGAGCCACGCACAGCCGCCCGCAGTCAGCAGAGCCACGCACAGCCGCCCGCAGTCAGCAGAGCCACGCACAGCCGCCCGCAGTCAGCAGAGCCACGCACAGCCGCCCGCAGTCAGCAGAGCCACGCACAGCCGCCCGCACTCAGCAGAGCCACGCACAGCCGCCCGCACTCAGCAGAGCCACGCACAGCCGCCCGCACTCAGCAGAGCCACGCACAGCCGCCCGCAGTCAGCAGAGCCACGCACAGCCGCCCGCAGTCAGCAGAGCCACGCACAGCCGCCCGCAGTCAGCAGAGCCACGCACAGCCGCCCGCAGTCAGCAGAGCCACGCACAGCCGCCCGCAGTCAGCAGAGCCACGCACAGCCGCCCGCAGTCAGCAGAGCCACGCACAGCCGCCCGCAGTCAGCAGAGCCACGCACAGCCGCCCGCAGTCAGCAGAGCCACGCACAGCCGCCCGCACTCAGCAGAGCCACGCACAGCCGCCCGCACTCAGCAGAGCCACGCACAGCCGCCCGCACTCAGCAGAGCCACGCACAGCCGCCCGCACTCAGCAGAGCCACGCACAGCCGCCCGCACTCAGCAGAGCCACGCACAGCCGCCCGCACTCAGCAGAGCCACGCACAGCCGCCCGCACTCAGCAGAGCCACGCACAGCCGCCCGCACTCAGCAGAGCCACGCACAGCCGCCCGCACTCAGCAGAGCCACGCACAGCCGCCCGCAGTCAGCAGAGCCACGCACAGCCGCCCGCAGTCAGCAGAGCCACGCACAGCCGCCCGCAGTCAGCAGAGCCACGCACAGCCGCCCGCAGTCAGCAGAGCCACGCACAGCCGCCCGCAGTCAGCAGAGCCACGCACAGCCGCCCGCAGTCAGCAGAGCCACGCACAGCCGCCCGCAGTCAGCAGAGCCACGCACAGCCGCCCGCAGTCAGCAGAGCCACGCACAGCCGCCCGCAGTCAGCAGAGCCACGCACAGCCGCCCGCACTCAGCACAGCCGCCCGCACTCAGCACAGCCGCCCGCACCCAGCACAGCCGCCCGCACTCAGCACAGCCGCCCGCACTCAGCACAGCCGCCCGCACTCAGCACAGCCGCCCGCACTCAGCACAGCCGCACTCGGGCAGTAGAGCCGGAGAGAGAAAGATGGGAGCAACATATGGCAGAATGGAAACAGGAACAGGCAGAATGGGGGCGCGGGATGGGAGCAGCACATGACAGAATGATTGCGCACGATGGGAGCAGCACATGACAGGATGGGGGTGCAGGATGGGAGCACATGACAGGATGGGGCGCAGGATGGGAGCAGCACATGACAGGATGGGAGCAGCACATGTCAGAATGGGGGCACACACATGACAGGATGGGGGTGTAGGATGGAGCAGCATATGACAGGATGGGGGCGCAGGATGGGAGCACATGACAGGATGGGGACGAAGGATTGAGCAGCACATGACAGGATGGGGGCGCAGGATGGAGGAGCACATGACAGGATGGGGGCGCAGGATGGAGCAGCACATGACAGGATGGGGCCGCAGGATGGAGGAGCACATGACAGGATGGGGACGCAGGATGGAGCAGCACATGACAGGATGGGGACGCAGGATGGAGCAGCACATGACAGGATGGTGACCATATACCAATATAAATGCTCGCCACCCGGGCGTAGAACGGGTTCAATAGCTAGTTTACATATAAGAAAAATGTGGATTTCTATGAAATAAGACATCGGATCTCAAATATCAAGGTATTATTTTATTCAGCTCCCTATTCAAACTTTTGGGTTGCGGGATCCTGGCATGCAGAGTAGGAGCCCACGTGCCTCCGCTTTCCCATCGCTGCGAAAGCGCGAGGTCCTGTTTTATTACGAGATCTTCTTAAGCTATATAGGGATGCCACATCTTTATTAAGTAGTCATTGATTGGTAACCAAGCTAATGATGTTACTGATCAGTGATTTTCTAGCAAATGACACAGCCATACTGGTTTAGTTTAAAGTATGAGATTTCTCAATAACACTCAAGAGCTCATCCTTTTACAGCGAGGATTGTGGTATCCCACTCTACATGCTGGGGTTGTAGAACTTGGAAGGATGGAACTTGATTTTTGCTATAAAGTCAAGTCCTTTAGTGTGACATTAGGGGCACTTAACAGCATTTTTGCTAATAAGTGTTACCTAGTAAAATTGTCAATATTTTGGTTGCCCACTGTTTTCTTTAAAAAATGGGCAGGCACAATCTGGTGATAGGTAATCTTTAATTTGTGTATTCATTTTTGTTGTAGAATATAATCAAAAAATTAATGTATTTAAGTTATTCAATACAAAAACTGAAACTTGTATATTATAAAGAGTCATTAAAAACAGAGTGATCTATTTCAAGTGTTTCTGTTAATGTTGATGATTATGGCTTACAGACAATGAAAACCCAAAAGTCATTATCTCAGTAAATTAGAATAATGAACAAAAAAACACCTTCAAAGGCTTCCTAAGCATTTAAAAAGGTCCCTTAGTCTGTTTCAGTAGGCTCCAAAATCATGGGGAAGACTGCTGACTTGACAGATGTCCCGAAGGCAGTCATTGACACACTTCACAATAGAGGGTAAGCCACAAAAGGTCATTGCTAAAGAAGCTTAATCAACATAAAACTTAGCACTCAACTTAGGATGCTGGAACAGAAGAATTTATTTTGCAGTATACTCAAAACGTTTTGGTTCAACATGAACCTTCTTCAGTTACTACAAAATGTAAAAAGTGCAAATAAATGCAAAAAAACAAAATAACCAAAGTATGTACAAAAAGGAGAAACAATCGGTCAAATACAATGTAATCATACATGATACTCAGCGGAAGTGAATCTGGCAGAGAATATAAGCCAAAATCCGAACACAATCAAATATAGGTGTAAGGAAGAGAGGAAGTGCAGGACAAACGTTAGATACATGTCCGTGTGGTACAAGGTATCTAGAGAACATACCGTATACGGAATACATGTGATGAATGGGGCCGGAAGTCAGTGGGCCACACAAATTCTATGCTGGGGGGTGGGCAGAGCATACACTTCTGAAGTGTATGCTCTGCCCACTCTCTTGCCCACAGCTGCTCCCTGCAACACTACTCTCACTTTGTCCCCACCATACATCTCATGTCACCTGTTCCCCTAGCTACTTTCATATTCCTGTCTTTTCGCGGTTGCCAGCCTCCAGCCAGATTTTATTTTAGTTCGCTCCCCATCTAAAACATTGTTGTATCCATTTTTTTTTTCCCTCTCAGTAGCGATATGTCACTCCCGGCCAGGGCTCCTCACTCATTGGTTGCCGGCTAAGGAGTAGCGATATGTCACTCCCGGCCAGGGCTCCTCACTCATTGGTTGCCGGCTAAGGTGTCCCGCCCCTTCCCTTCTTAAGCTCCATTCGGAGTCTACATCCCCAGACTAGTGGTGGACTCCGCATCTGGGGGCATGCACGCCTACACCTCGCTCTCCTAAAGGTAATTTAACCCCTCCTCGCATGGTTAATGCTTTTACCTCCATTTCACCCACTTACTACCATTATTTTAGTATCCCACAGCACTTCTCTCTGCATACCTCGGCTGTGGTGTAAGTAGCATATCCATCTATATTTCTCCCTCAGTAGTCCTTTGTTTAACCCTCTGGTTACCCCGTTATTTTCCACAGCCCCCAGCATAGAATTTGTGTGGCCCACTGACTTCCGGCCCCATTCATCACATGTAATCCGTATACGGTATGTTCTTTAGATACCGTATTTTTCTGACCATAAGACGCACTTTTTTTCCTCCAAATTTGGGAGTAAAGTGTGGGTGCGTCTTATGGTAGGGATGTAGCATGTGGGATGGGGGGCAGCAGCTAGTGGGATCGCACTGTTATCCCACTTCAGGAGGCAGAAAAATCTCCCCACTGCCAGGGAATCAGCGCTAGGGAAACCATGTGGTCCCGATGATTAACCCCTTCCCGACCTTTGATGCCACGTAGGCGTCATGAAAACCCGTGCCAATCCGACCCATGACGCCTATGTGGCGTCATGGAATGATCGTGTCCCTGCAGATCGGGTGAAAGGGTTAACTCCAATTTCAGCCGATCTGCAGGGACAGAGGGAGTGGTACTTCAGCCCAGGGGGGGTGGCTTCACCCCCCCCGTGGCTACGATCGCTCTGATTGGCTGTTGAAAGTGAAACTGCCAATCAGAGCGATTTGTAATATTTCACCTAAAAAACTGGTGAAATATTACAATCCAGCCATGGCCGATGCTGCAATATCATCGGCCATGGCTGGAAACACTGATGTGACCCCCCCCACCCCACCGATCGCCCCCCCAAGCCACCGATCTGTGGTCTGCTCCCCTCCGTCTTGTGCTCCGCTCCCCCGTCCTCCTGTCCGCTCCCCCATGCTCCTATGCCACCCCCCGTGCTCCGACGCCCCCCCGTGCCCCGATCTCCACCCCCTTATACTTACAGAGGCTCCCGGTGTCCATCCGTCTTCTCCATGGGCGCCGCCATCTTCCAAAATGGCGGGCGCATGCACAGTGCGCCCGCCGAATCTGCCGGCCGGCAGATTCATTCCAGATATAATTTGGTCATTGTGATAAAACCTATCACAGTGATCAAAATAAAAAAAATAGTAAATGACCCCCCCATTTATCACCCCCATAGTTAGGGACAATAATAAAAAAAAGAAAATATTTTTTTTTCTTTTTCTACTAGGGTTAGGGTTAGAACTAAGGTTAGAACTAGCGGTAGGGTTAGGGTTAGGGGTAGGGTTAGGGGTAGGGTTAGGGCATGTGCACACAGTGCGGATTTGGCTGCGGATCCGCAGCGGATTGGCCACGGATCCGCAGCAGATTGGCCGCAGATCCGCAGCGGATTAGCCGCGGATCCGCAGCGGATTGGCCGCTGTGAATTCGTAGCAGTTTTCCATCAGGTTTACAGTACCATGTACACCTATGGAAAACCAAATCCGCTGTGCCCATGGTGCGGAAAATTCCGTGCGGAAATGCTGCGTTGTATTTTCCGCAGCATGTCAATTCTTTGTGCGGATTCCGCAGCGTTTTACACCTGTTCCTCAATAGGAATCCGCAGGTGAAATCTGCACAAAAAAACACTGGAAATCCGCTGTAAATCTGCAGGTAAAACGCAGTGCCTTTTACCTGCAGATTTTTCAAAAATCGTGCGGAAAAATCTCACACGAATCCGCAACGTGGGCACATAGCCTTAGGGTTAGGGTTGGAATTAGAGTTAGGGTTGGAATTAGGGCTAGGGTTGGAAATAGGGTTAAGATTAGGCTTGTGGTTAGGGTTACGGATAGGGTTAGGAGTGTGTTGGGGTTACAGTTGTGGTTAGGGTTGGGATTAGGGTTAGGGTTGGGATTAGGGTTAGGGTTGGGATTAGGGTTACGGGCGTGTTGGGGTTAGGGTTGTGGTTAGGGGTGTGTTGGGGTTAGGGTTGTGATTAGGGTTAGGGCTACAGTTGGGATTAGGGTTAGGGGTGTGTTGGGGTTAGTGTTGAAGTTAGAATTGAGGGGTTTCCACTGTTTGGGCACATCAGGGGTCTCCAAACGCAACATGGCACCACCATTGATTCCAGCCAATCTTGCGTTCAAAAAGTCAAATGGTGCTCCCTCCCTTCCAAGCCCCAACGTGCGCCCAAACAGTGGTTTACCCCCACATATGGGGTACCAGCGTACTCAGGACAAACTGGGCAACAACTGTTGGGGTCCAATTTCCCCTGTTACCCTTGCAAAAATAAAAAATTACTTGCTAAAACATAATTTTTGAGGAAAGAACAATTATTTTTTATTTTCACGGCTCTGCGTTATAAACTTCTGTGAAGCATTTGGGGGTTCAAAGTGCTCAACACACATCTAGATAAGTTCCTTGGGGGGTCTAGTTTCCAAAATGGGGTCACTTGTGGGGTGTTTCTACTGTTTAGGCACATCAGGGGCTCTGCAAATGCAACGTGATGCCCGCAGACCATTCCATCAAAGTCTGCATTTCAAATGTCACTACTTCCCTTCTGAGCCCTGACGTGCGCCCAAACAGTGGTTTACCCCCACATATGGGGTACCAACATACTCACAACAAACTGGGCAACAAATATTGGTGTCCAATTTCCCCTGTTATTCTTGTGAAAATATAAAATTGCTTGCTAAAACATCTTTTTTGAGGAAAGAAAAATGATTTTTTATTTTCACGGCTCTGCGTTGTAAACTTCTATGAAGCACTTGGGGGTTGAACATGCTCACCACACATCTAGATAAGTTCCTTGGGGCGTCTAGTTTCCAAAATGGGGTCACTTGTGGGGTGTTTCTACTCTTTAGGCACATCAGGGGCTCTGCAAATGCAACGTGACGCCCGCAGACCATTCCTGTTATGACCCCAATGGCTGAGGGTCTCAGAAGTTATCACCAAGTCTGCAAACACAAAAACCAGCTCATAGGGCAGTGGTAACTAGGCTGACTGTATACCTGATCCTAGCACCACAAATAGCAGCATCCGGGGAACGTACCTACGTTGGTTCTAGACGTCTCGCGCCAGCCGGAGAACTAACTAACCCTAGAAGGGAAAAGATAGACCTTTCTTGCCTCCAGAGAAAAGACCCAAAAAGTTGGATACAAGCCCCCAACAAATAATAACAGTGAGGAAAGAAGAAAAGACAAACGTAAGAATGAACTAGGTTTTTTAGCAAAGAGAGGCCCACTGACTAATAGCAGAATATAGTAAGATGACTTATACGGTCAGCAAAAACCCTATCAAAATTTCCACGCTGAATATTCAAGAACCCTCGAACCGTCTAACGGCCCGGGGGAAGAATATCAGCCCCCTAGAGCTTCCAGCAAAATCAGGAATCACATTTAGTGCAAGCTGGACAAAAAATAAGAGCAATGCAAATAACCAAAAAACAAGGAAGCAGGACTTAGCTTATTTTGCAAGAACCAGGACCAGCAGACAGGAGCAAACAGAAAGGAACTGATTACAACGATGCCAGGCACCAGACTGAAAATCCAGGAAGCTTAAATAGCAACACCCCTGGACTAACGAGCCAGGTGGGTACCAAGCTGGGGAAAGAAACTCAAAGTGTCATGTCGCTAGTGACCACAAGAGGGAGCCAAATAATCCAATTCACAACAGTACCCCCCCCTTAAGGAGGGGTCACCGAACCCTCACCAAGACCACCAGGGCGATCAGGATGAGCAGCGTGAAAGGCACGAACCAAATCGGCCGCATGAACATCAGAGGCGACCACCCAGGAATTATCCTCCTGACCATAGCCCTTCCACTTGACCAGATACTGAAGCCTCCGTCTGGAGAGACGAGAATCCAAGATCTTCTCCACCACGTACTCCAACTCGCCCTCAACCAACACCGGAGCAGGAGGCTCAACAGAAGGAACCACAGGCACAACGTAGCGCCGCAACAAAGACCTATGGAACACGTTGTGAATGGCAAATGACACCGGAAGATCCAAGCGAAAGGACACTGGATTAAGGATTTCCAAAATCTTATAAGGACCGATGAAGCGAGGCTTAAATTTAGGAGAGGAGACCTTCATAGGAACAAACCGAGAAGACAGCCACACCAAATCCCCAACATGAAGTCGGGGACCCACACCGCAGCGGCGGTTGGCAAAACGCTGAGCCTTCTCCTGTGACAACTTTAAGTTGTCCACCACATGATTCCAGATCCGCTGCAACCTATCCACCACAGAATCCACCCCAGGACAGTCAGAGGGCTCAACATGTCCCGAGGAAAAACGAGGATGAAAACCAGAGTTGCAGAAAAATGGCGAAACCAAAGTAGCGGAACTAGCCCGATTATTAAGGGCAAACTCAGCCAATGGCAAGAAGGTCACCCAATTATCCTGATCTGCAGAAACAAAACACCTCAAATAAGCCTCCAGAGTCTGATTAGTTCGCTCCGTTTGGCCATTAGTCTGAGGATGAAAAGCAGACGAAAACGACAAATCAATGCCCATCTTAGCAAAAAAGGATCGCCAGAACCTGGAAACAAACTGGGCAGGGGCGGACACAGACACCTTGGGGCCCCTGTGCAGGAAATGTGTCTGGGCCCCCCCTCCTATAAAGGCGACAAAGATATAGATATATATATATATATATATATATATATATATATCTCCACACACATACATGTATATATATTAAATAGTCTCCTTTATTATGTATATTGCCGTCCCTAATTATACAGTGCCCTCTCCTATTGTGTACTGCACCGTCCCTTACATATTGGATTTTATAGAGCCCTGTGTTTTTATTACATACCGTCCTGTCTTGTTAGCTGTAAAATGCAATGATGGCTGATGGAGCATAAGAAAGCTTCTTTTCTAAAGGAGGAGCTGATGGACTGGTAGTCTGGTCACCGGCTCCTCCATCAGTAGTCATTTTATATCTAACAAGAGAGGGGACTATGTAATAAAAGAAGGCGCTGTGAATAACAAAAATATCAAGAATACACTATGTAAGAGACTGCACTGTACATAACAGCAGAGGAAGCTATATAATAAAGGAGGGCATCATACATAGCTAGAGAGGATGGTACGTAATAAGGGACGGTGTTATACATAACAAAATAGGAAACTATGTAACTAAGGATGGTTTTATACATAATGAGTACACTATACACTAAGGGACTGTGCTAAAGATAAGTGAGTACACTATATACTAAGGGACTGTGCTATACATAATAAGTGAGTACACTTTATACTAAGGGACTGTGTTAGACATAATAATTATCGATAATAACGTCTTTCTCCACCTCCCCCTGTTCCAAATCCATTATAAATCCCCCTTCCTCCCATCCCAATCCCCCTTCCTCTCACCCCAATCCCCCACATCCCTCATTGTCCTCCTCCCCCCACATCCCATTATTGCCCTCTTCCCCACCTCCTTATTTGCCCTCTTCACCACCTCCATCATTGCTTTCTCCCCACCACCCCATTATTGCCCATTCCACCACCTCCATCATTGCCTCCTCCCCACCACCCCATCATTGTCTTTTCCACTGCCACCATCATTGCCTTCTCCCCACCACCCTATCATTACCCATTCCATGACCTCCATCATTTCCTCCTCTTCATCACCCCATCATTAAACATTCCAGGACCTCCATCATTTCCTTCTCCCCACCATCCCATTATTGCCCTTTCTACCTCCCCCATAATTGCTTTCTCCCCCACCACCCCTATCATTGCCCTCTCCATCAACCCAATCATTGCCTTCTGCCCCATCACCTCCATAATTGCCCACTCCGTCAACCCAATCATTGCCTTCTGCCCCATCATTGCCCTCTCCATCAACCCAATCATTGCCTTCTGCCTCATCACCCCCATCATTGCCCTCTCCTCCACCCAGGGCTGCCACTAGGAATTTCAGGGCCCCATGCTGTCAAAATTTTCGGGCCCTTTGAGACTCCGTTAAGGCTTCACCCCAGCTCTGCTTCCACACCTTGAACCTACCACAGTCTCATTGCCCACTCTTGGAAAAACTCCACTTCTGCACCACGTCCTCACCAATCACACATTAACAGTTCCCATCAAACACCAGATTACATACATAGCCTGCAGCTTTTGTTTTGGCAAAGTCAGGAGTGGAACAATCAGAGGAGAAGTATAATAGAAACACGTCACCACTTCCGCATTTATCGCCGCTCCTGGTTTTGGCTTACAAATACTAATGTATAATACTGACCACATACCTATATAAAATGCATACATATACTGTAGAATATGCCCATGTATAATAAACACCTGTGTCTACTGCATATGTGACATACTATACATTAATGTATAAGGGTATGGTTCCACGGTCAGGAATCGGCAGCGCTTTGGATGCAGCACATGTCCACTCAGTCCAAAGCGCTGCCGGCTTTTGTACGAGTGATGATTCCGCATGTGTTCATTGAACATATGCGGAATCACCGCATCCTATACATTGGACTGTGATATTTATCTTGCGGAGACTGAGCGTCTCCGCAAGATAAATAGACATGCTACGGTCTAGAAAGATGCGCCGCATGTCCGTCTCCGCAGGGAAGCTGCGGGTGCCACTGCATACATAGTGGACATTGGATTCCTTGAAATCTCATGCACTATGCTGTAACATCTGGCTGCTGCGGATTGGATGCTGCGGATGTACACAGCGTCCAATCCGAGTTTACTGACAGTGGAAACATCTACTATATAATTGTCTAAGGGGTACTTACGTCTTTCTGTCTGTCTGTCCTTCTTTCTGTTGGGGTTATTCGTTCGTTGATTGGTCTCGGCAGCTGCCTGTCATGGCTGCCGCGACCAATCAGCGACGCGCACAGTCCAGAAGAAAATGGCCGCTCCTTACTCCCCGTACTCACTGCCTGGCACCTGCATACACCCCTCCGCTCACCGCTCACACAGAGTTAATGCCGGCGGTAACGGACCGCGTTATGCTGCGGGTAACACACTCCGTTACCGCTGCTATTAACCCTGTGTGACCACCTTTTTACTATTCATGCTGCCTATGCGGCATGAATAGTAAAACGATCTAATGTTAAAAATAATAAAAAAAATAAAAAATCGTTATGTACTCACCATCCGTTGGCCCCTTGATCGACAACACGCCTGCCCGACGCTCCGGTGACCGCTCCATGCTGCGATCTCGCGAGATGATGACGTAGCGGTCTCGCGAGATGATGACGTAGCGGTCTCGCGAGACCGCTACTTCATCATCTCGCGAGACCGCAATGCACTCCTGGGACCGGACCACGCGAGGAGCTTCGGTAAAGGCCTTGCGTCGGTAAAGGCCTCGCTTGGATCCGGGGGCTCCGGAAGGTGAGTATATAACTATTTTTTATTTTATTTCTTTTTTTTAACAGGGATATGATGCCCACATTGCTATGTACTGCGTGGGCTGGGCAATATACTACATGGGCTGTGCAATATACAACGTGGGCTGTGCTATATACTCCGTGCGCTGGGCAATCTACTACATGGCTGTGCAATATACTCCGTGCACTGGGCAATATACTACATGGGTTGTGCTATATACTACGTGCGCTTGGCAATATACTACATGGGCTGTGCAATATACTCCGTGCGCTGGGTAATATACTACATGGCTGTGCTATATACTACGTGGCTGGGCAATATACTACGTGACTATACAACGTGGGCTGTGCAAAATACAATGTGGGCTGCGCAATATACAACGTGGGCTGCGCAATGTACAACGTGGGCTGCGCAATGTACAACGTGGGCTGCGCAATTTACTACGTGGGCTGCGCAATGTACAATGTGGGCTGCACAATATACTACATGGGCTGTGCAATGTACTGCGTGGCCTGTGCTATAATAATAATAATAATAATCTTTATTTTTATATAGCGCTAACATATTACACAGCGCTTTACAGTTTGCACACATTATCACCGCTGTCCCCGATGGGGCTCACAATCTAAATTCCCTATCAGTATGTCTTTAGAATGTGGGAGGAAACCGGAGTGCCCGGAGGAAACCCACGCAAACACGGAGAGAACATACAAACTCTTTGCAGATGTTGTCCAAGGTGGGATTAGAACCCAGGACTCCAGCGCTGCAAGGCTGCTGTGCTAACCACTGCGCCACCGTGCTGCCCACACTACGCATACATATTCTAAAATACCCAATGCGTTAGAATCGGGCCACCATCTAGTAACCTTATATGTGTCTATGTATTGTACCTGTGTGTTTAATGCAACAGATACAGTATATGTGAAAAAGTCTTCACTGGGGGATGGGCTCAGGGGTCAGTCCCAGCCTGGATCTGATACTGCAGTGATGACTGGAGTCCCGTCAGAGAATAGACCCAGTGATTTAGTGACTGTGTTCCCGAGTTCTGAGCTCTCTGGTCCCTGCTGTGTGTGGATGAAAATCCTGCACTGACCAGAGAACACAAAGCTCCGGGGGTCACAGTCAGTAAATCACTGCTTCTAGTCTCTGACTGCAGCCCCTGCAGCCCTCTTTACTCTGCAAACAATCCGTCACATTCAGACCATTCTTTACCTCCTGTTCAGGGGGTGATTGAGGTCCTGCACACAGCTGCAGCTTCCTTCCAGCCATGAGTGTGCAGACCCCGTTCTGCACAGGCTGGAAGTGTGTGCAGGGAGAAGGGGGGTGATCTAACAACAAGCACCCGGCAGGAGGAGCAGCTGTGAAGAAGACAGGAGATGTCTCACCTCTGCGCACGGATCCTATCCTGCAGCTGCACGCCGGCAGCTTCCTGTCTCGCCCAGCCGCAGCGCGGAATGATGATGTCATTCAGCTGCTGCTGTCTGTGTGAGAAAGGAAACAGGATGGATTCATTCCCTGCAGATCCGTTGCCATTTTCTCTTGCAGGCAGCGGAGCTGCAGGGATTGCTCCCTGCCTGCCGCACATGAGGGCAATCTGGCCAGGGGGCCCCCGGAGCCTCGGGGCCGGAAAGACTGGCCAGATTGCCCTCTATATTAGCCGCCCTGTAGGGGCCCCCCAGAGCCTCTGGGCCCCGGTGCAGCCGCACCGGTTGAACCGGCGGTATGTCCGCCCATGAAACTGGGATCCTCTGTCAGACACGATATTCTCAGGAATGCCGTGCAAACGAACAACATTCTGAAAGAACAAAGGAACCAGATCGGAAGAGGAAGTGTTGTGAATTTGGATTCTGGGCTCCCCCGGTGGCTACTGGTGGAATTGAACTGGTGTCTTCATCTTCTCTGTTCACCTGTTCCCATCAAGATGTGGGAGTCGCTATATAACCTTGCTGCTCTGTTAGTTGCTTGCCGGTCAACAATGTTATCAGAAGCCTCTCTGTGCTTGTTCCTGCTCCTAGACAACTACTAGATAAGTTGGACTCTTGTCCATGTTTGTTTTTGCATTTTTGTTCCAGTTCACAGCTGTAGTTTCGTTACTGTGTCTGGAAAGCTCTTGTGAACAGGAATTGCCACTCTGGTGTTATGAGTTAATGCCAGAGTTTTAAAGTAATTTCTGGATGGTGTTTTGATAGGGTTTTCAGCTGACCATGAAAGTGTCCTTTCTGTCTTCTGCTATGTAGTAAGTGGACCTCAAATTTGCTAAACCTATTTTCATACTACGTTTGTTATTTCATCTTGATTCACCGCCAATACATGTGGGGGGCCTCTGTCTCCTTTCGGGGTATTTCTCTAGAGGTGAGCTAGGACTAATATTTTCCTCTGCTAGCTTTATTTAGTCCTCCGGCTGGTGCTGGGCATCTAGAATCAACGTAGGCATGCTACCCGGCCACTGCTAGTTGTGCGTTAGGTTTAGTTCATGGTCAGCTCAGTTTCCATCTTCCAAGAGCTAGTTCCTATATATGCTGATGCTATGATCTCTTGCCATTGAGATCATGACAGTTTGACCGGCCCACTAAAGGGTTAAAATCCTTGGCTGAGAAAGGAGAGTAATAAGTAGTCTGCTGAAATTTTTTTTTTTTTTTTTCTCTCCTTTGAATGGCTCTGTGTCCACCTGTTTGCAATGGATCTTCAGAGTGTAACTGCAGGTTTGAATAATCTCGCCACGAAGGTACAAAATTTGCAAGATTTTGTTTGTCATGCACCTGTATCTGAGCCGAGAATTCCTTTGCCGGAATTTTTCTTGGGGAATAGATCTGGGTTTCAGAATTTTCGAAATAATTGCAAATTATTTTTGTCCCTGAAATCTCGCTCTGCCGGAGATCCTGCACAGCAGGTCAGGATTGTGATTTCCTTGCTCCGGGGCGACCCTCAAGACTGGGCTTTTTCATTGACACCAGGGGATCCTGCGTTGCTCAATGTGGATGCGTTTTTTCTGGCCTTGGGGTTGCTTTATGACGAACCTCATTTGGAGCTTCAGGCAGAAAAAACTTTGATGTCCCTATCTCAGGGGCAAGATGAAGCGGAAATTTACTGCCAAAGATTCCGTAAATGGTCTGTGCTTACTCAGTGGAATGAGTGCGCCCTGGCGGCGACTTTCAGAGAGGGTCTCTCTGATGCCATTAAGGACGTTATGGTGGGGTTCCCTGTGCCTGCGGGTCTGAATGAGTCCATGACAATGGCTATTCAGATCGATAGGCGTTTGCGGGAGCGCAAACCAGTGCACCATCTGGCGGTGTCCACTGAGAAATCGCCAGAGGGTATGCAGTGTGATAGAATTCTGTCCCGAAGCGAGCGGCAGAATTTTAGACGGAAAAATGGGTTGTGTTTCTATTGTGGTGATTCTACTCATGTTATATCAGCATGCTCTAAGCGCACTAAAAAGCTTGGTAAATCTGTTTCCATTTGCACCTTACCGTCTAAGTTTATTCTATCTGTGACCCTGATTTGCTCTTTGTCATCTATTACCACGGACGCCTATGTCGACTCTGGCGCCGCTTTGAGTCTTGTGGATTGGTCCTTTGCCAAACGCTGTGGGTATGATTTAGAGCCTTTGGAGACTCCTATTCCTCTGAAGGGGATTGACTCCACCCCATTGGCTAATAATAAACCACAATACTGGACACAAGTAACTATGCGTATTAATCCGGATCACCAGGAGATTATTCGCTTTCTGGTGCTGTATAATCTTCATGATGATTTGGTGCTAGGATTGCCTTGGCTGCAATCTCACAACCCAGTCCTCGACTGGAAAGCTATGTCTGTGTTGAGCTGGGGATGTAAGGGGGCTCATGGGGATGTACCTGTGGTTTCCATTTCATCATCTATTCCCTCTGAAATTCCTGAGTTCCTGTCTGACTATCGTGACGTCTTTGAAGAATCCAAGCTTGGTTCGTTACCTCCGCACCGAGAGTGCGATTGTGCCATAGATTTAATCCCGGGTAGTAAATACCCAAAGGGTCGTTTATTTAATCTGTCCGTGCCTGAACATGCTGCTATGCGTGAATATATAAAGGAGTCCTTGGAAAAGGGACATATTCGTCCATCGTCATCTCCCTTAGGAGCCGGTTTTTTCTTTGTGTCAAAAAAAGACGGCTCTTTGAGACCATGTATTGATTATCGGCTTTTGAATAAAATCACTGTTAAATATCAATACCCATTGCCGTTGCTGACTGATTTGTTTGCTCGCATAAAGGGGGCCAAGTGGTTCTCTAAGATTGACCTTCGTGGGGCGTATAATTTGGTGCGAATCAGGCAGGGGGATGAGTGGAAAACCGCATTTAATACGCCCGAGGGCCACTTTGAGTATTTAGTGATGCCTTTTGGTCTTTCAAATGCTCCGTCAGTTTTCCAGTCCTTTATGCATGATATTTTTCGCGATTATTTGGATAAATTTATGATTGTGTATCTGGATGATATTCTGATTTTTTCGGATGACTGGGACTCTCATGTCCAGCAAGTCAGGAGGGTTTTTCAGGTTTTGCGGTCTAATTCTTTGTGTGTGAAGGGTTCTAAGTGTGTTTTTGGGGTACAGAGGATTTCCTTTTTGGGATATATTTTTTCCCCCTCTTCCATTGAAATGGATCCTGTCAAGGTTCAAGCTATTTGTGATTGGACGCAGCCCTCTTCTCTTAAGAGTCTTCAGAAATTTTTGGGCTTTGCTAACTTTTATCGTCGATTTATTGCTGGTTTTTCGGATATTGCTAAGCCATTGACCGATTTGACTAAGAAGGGTGCTGATGTTGCTGATTGGTCCCCTGATGCTGTGGAGGCCTTTCGGGAGCTTAAGCGCCGTTTTTCCTCTGCCCCTGTGTTGCGGCAGCCTGATGTTGCTCTACCTTTTCAGGTTGAGGTCGACGCTTCTGAGATCGGAGCTGGGGCAGTGTTGTCGCAGAAAAGTTCTGACTGCTCCGTGATGAGGCCTTGTGCCTTCTTTTCCCGTAAATTTTCGCCCGCTGAGCGGAATTATGATGTTGGGAATCGGGAGCTTTTGGCCATGAAGTGGGCTTTTGAGGAGTGGCGCCATTGGCTTGAGGGGGCCAGACATCAGGTGGTGGTATTGACTGACCACAAAAATTTGATTTATCTTGAGACCGCCAGGCGCCTGAATCCTAGACAGGCGCGCTGGTCATTATTTTTCTCTCGGTTTAATTTTGTGGTGTCATACCTACCGGGTTCTAAGAATGTTAAGGCGGATGCCCTTTCTAGGAGTTTTGAGCCTGACTCGCCTGGTAACTCTGAGCCCACAGGTATCCTTAAGGATGGAGTGGTATTGTCAGCCGTTTCTCCAGACCTGCGGCGGGCCTTGCAGGAGTTTCAGGCGGATAGACCTGATCGTTGCCCACCTGATAAACTGTTTGTTCCTGATGATTGGACCAGTAGAGTCATCTCTGAGGTTCATTCTTCTGCGTTGGCAGGTCATCCTGGCATTTTTGGTACCAGGGATTTGGTGGCAAGGTCCTTCTGGTGGCCTTCCCTGTCACGAGATGTGCGAGGCTTTGTGCAGTCTTGTGACGTTTGTGCTCGGGCCAAGCCTTGTTGTTCTCGGGCTAGTGGATTGTTGTTGCCCTTGCCTATTCCTAAGAGGCCTTGGACGCACATCTCGATGGATTTTATTTCAGATCTGCCAGTTTCTCAGAAGATGTCTGTCATCTGGGTGGTGTGTGACCGTTTCTCTAAGATGGTCCATTTGGTTCCTCTGCCCAAGTTGCCTTCTTCTTCCGAGTTGGTTCCTCTGTTTTTTCAAAATGTTGTTCGTTTGCATGGTATTCCTGAGAATATCGTTTCTGACAGAGGGACCCAATTCGTGTCTAGATTTTGGCGGGCATTCTGTGCTAGGATGGGCATAGATTTATCTTTTTCGTCCGCTTTCCATCCTCAGACGAATGGCCAGACCGAGCGGATTAATCAGACCCTGGAGACATATCTGAGGTGTTTTGTGTCTGCTGACCAGGATGATTGGGTTGCTTTTTTGCCATTGGCGGAGTTTGCTCTCAATAATCGGGCCAGCTCTGCCACTTTGGTGTCCCCGTTTTTCTGTAATTCGGGGTTTCATCCTCGATTTTCCTCTGGTCAGGTGGAATCTTCGGATTGTCCTGGAGTGGATGCTGTGGTGGAGAGATTGCATCAGATCTGGGGGCAGGTGGTGGACAATTTGAGGTTGTCCCAGGAGAAGACTCAGCTTTTTGCCAACCGCCACCGTCGTGTTGGTCCTCGGCTTTGTGTTGGGGATTTGGTGTGGTTGTCTTCTCGTTTTGTCCCTATGAGGGTCTCTTCTCCTAAGTTTAAGCCTCGGTTCATCGGCCCATATAAGATATTGGAGATTCTTAACCCTGTTTCCTTCCGTTTGGACCTCCCTGCATCCTTTTCTATTCATAACGTTTTTCATCGGTCATTATTGCGCAGGTATGAGGTACCGGTTGTGCCTTCCGTTGAGCCTCCTGCTCCGGTGTTGGTTGAGGGTGAGTTGGAGTACGTTGTGGAGAAAATCTTAGACTCTCGTGTTTCCAGACGGAGACTCCAGTATCTGGTCAAGTGGAAGGGATACGGCCAGGAGGATAATTCTTGGGTGAATGCATCTGATGTTCATGCCTCTGATCTGGTTCGTGCCTTTCATAGGGCCCATCCTGATCGCCCTGGTGGTTCTAGTGAGGGTTCGGTGCCCCCTCCTTGAGGGGGGGGTACTGTTGTGAATTTGGATTCTGGGCTCCCCCGGTGGCTACTGGTGGAATTGAACTGGTGTCTTCATCTTCTCTGTTCACCTGTTCCCATCAAGATGTGGGAGTCGCTATATAACCTTGCTGCTCTGTTAGTTGCTTGCCGGTCAACAATGTTATCAGAAGCCTCTCTGTGCTTGTTCCTGCTCCTAGACAACTACTAGATAAGTTGGACTCTTGTCCATGTTTGTTTTTGCATTTTTGTTCCAGTTCACAGCTGTAGTTTCGTTACTGTGTCTGGAAAGCTCTTGTGAACAGGAATTGCCACTCTGGTGTTATGAGTTAATGCCAGAGTTTTAAAGTAATTTCTGGATGGTGTTTTGATAGGGTTTTCAGCTGACCATGAAAGTGTCCTTTCTGTCTTCTGCTATGTAGTAAGTGGACCTCAAATTTGCTAAACCTATTTTCATACTACGTTTGTTATTTCATCTTGATTCACCGCCAATACATGTGGGGGGCCTCTGTCTCCTTTCGGGGTATTTCTCTAGAGGTGAGCTAGGACTAATATTTTCCTCTGCTAGCTTTATTTAGTCCTCCGGCTGGTGCTGGGCATCTAGAATCAACGTAGGCATGCTACCCGGCCACTGCTAGTTGTGCGTTAGGTTTAGTTCATGGTCAGCTCAGTTTCCATCTTCCAAGAGCTAGTTCCTATATATGCTGATGCTATGATCTCTTGCCATTGAGATCATGACAAGGAAGGCAGCTTAGGCAAAGACACCAAATGGACCATATTGGAAAAGCGATCACATACCACCCAGATGACAGACATGCCCTGAGACACCGGAAGATCTGAAATGAAATCCATGGAAATGTGTGTCCAAGGCCTCTTCGGGACAGGCAAGGGCAAGAGCAACCCGCTGGCACGAGAACAGCAAGGCTTAGCTCGAGCACAAGTCCCACAGGACTGCACAAATGACCGCACATCCCGTGACAAGGAAGGCCACCAAAAGGACCTAGCCACCAAATCTCTGGTGCCAAAAATCCCCGGATGCCCTGCCAACACCGAGGAATGAACCTCGGAAATGACTCTGCTGGTCCATTTATCAGGAACAAACAGTCTGTCAGGTGGACAAGAGTCAGGTCTACCAGCCTGAAATCTCTGCAACACACGTCGCAAATCCGGAGAAATGGCTGACAAGATTACTCCCTCTTTAAGAATACCAGCTGGCTCTGAGACTCCAGGAGAGTCAGGCACAAAGCTCCTTGAAAGAGCATCAGCCTTCACATTCTTTGAACCTGGTAAATACGAGACCACAAAGTCAAAACGGGAGAAAAACAATGACCAATGGGCCTGTCTAGGATTCAGGCGTTTAGCAGACTCGAGATACATCAGATTTTTGTGATCAGTCAAGACTACCACACGATGCTTAGCACCCTCGAGCCAATGACGCCACTCCTCAAATGCCCACTTCATGGCCAACAACTCCCGATTGCCAACATCATAATTCCGCTCAGCAGGCGAAAACTTCCTAGAAAAAAAAGCACATGGTCTCATTACAGAGCAACCAGGGCCTCTCTGCGACAAAACGGCCCCTGCCCCGATCTCAGAAACATCCACTTCAACCTGAAAGGGAAGTGAGACATCAGGCTGGCACAAAACAGGCGCCGAAGTAAACCGGTGCTTCAACTCTTGGAAAGCTTCCACGGCTGCAGGAGCCCAGTTAGCAACATCAGAACCTTTCTTGGTCATATCCGTCAAAGGTTTAACAACGCTAGAAAAGTTAGCGATAAAACGACGGTAGAAGTTAGCAAAACCCAAGAACTTCTGAAGACTCTTAACTGACATGGGTTGAGTCCAATCATGAATAGCTCGGACCTTGACTGGTTCCATCTCCACCGCAGAAGGGGAAAAAATAAAACCCAAAAAGGGAACCTTCTGAACTCCAAAGAGACATTTTGAGCCCTGAACAAATAAAGCATTCTCATGCAAAACCTGAAACACCATCCTGACCTGCTTTACATGGGAGTCCCAATCATCAGAAAAAACCAGAATATCATCCAGATAAACAATCATAAATTTATCCAGATACTTCCGGAAGATATCATGCATAAAGGACTGAAACACTGAAGGAGCATTAGAGAGCCCAAAAGGCATCACCAAGTACTCAAAATGACCTTCGGGCGTATTAAATGCAGTTTTCCATTCATCTCCTTGCTTAATGCGCACAAAGTTGTACCCACCACGAAGATCTATCTTGGTGAACCACTTGGGACCCTTAATCCGGGCAAACAAGTCCGACAACAGAGGCAAAGGATACTGAAATTTAACAGTGATTTTATTCAGAAGCCGATAGTCTATACAAGGTCTCAAAGATCCGTCCTTCTTGGCCACAAAAAAGAATCCCGCACCAAGAGGGGAAGAGGATGGACGGATATGCCCCTTCTCCAGAGACTCCTTGATATACGAACGCATTGCGGCATGCTCAGGTACAGACAGATTAAATAATCTTCCCTTAGGAAATTTACTACCTGGAATCAAATCTATAGCGCAGTCACAGTCCCTATGAGGAGGAAGAGCACTGGACCTGGACTCGCTGAATACATCCTGATAATCAGACAAATACTCAGGAACTTCCGAAGGAGTAGAGGAAGCAATAGACACCGGCGGGGAATCACCATGAATTCCCTGACAGTCCCAACTTGACACAGACATTGCCTTCCAATCCAAGACTGGATTATGGGTCTGTAACCATGGCAGACCCAAAACGACCAAATCATGCATTTTATGCAGAACAAGAAAACGAATCACCTCCCGATGTTCAGGAGTCATGCACATGGTTACCTGTGTCCAAAACTGCAGCTTATTTTCCGCCAATGGCGTAGCATCAATACCTCTAAGAGGGATAGGATTTACCAACGGCTCAAGAACAAAACCACAGCGCTTGGCAAATGACTGATCCATAAGACTCAGGGCAGCACCTGAATCCACAAACGCCATAACAGGGTAGGAAGACAATGAGCAAATTAAAGTCACAGACAAAATAAATTTAGGTTGCAAATTACCAATGGCGACAGGACTAACAACCCTTGTTAGGCGTTTAGAGCATGCTGATATAACATGTGTAGAATCACCACAGTAAAAACACAACCCATTCTGACGTCTATGATTTTTCCGTTCATTTCTAGTCTGAATTCTACCACATTGCATTAAATCAGGTGTTTGTTCAGACAACACCACCAGAGGATTAGCGGCTTTGCGCTCCCGCAAACGCCGGTCAATTTGAATAGCCAGCGCCATGGAATCATTCAGACTTGTAGGAACGGAGAAACCCACCATCACATTCTTAATGGCTTCAGAAAGGCCATTTCTGAAATTTGCGGCCAGAGCACACTCATTCCACTGAGTAAGCACGGACCGTTTCCGAAATTTTTGGCAATACACTTCAGCTTCATCCTGGCCCTGAGAGATAGCCAGCAAGGCTTTTTCTGCCTGAATTTCAAGATTGCGTTCCTCGTAAAGCAACCCGAGCGCCAGAAAAAACGCATCAATATTTGCCAATGCCGGATCTCCTAGCGCTAACGAGAAGGCCCAATCCTGAGGGTCGCCCCGCTAGAAAGAGATAACAATTTTAACTTGCTGAGCTGAGTCTCCAGACGAACGGGGTCTCAGAGATAGAAACAATTTACAATTATTCCTGAAATTCCTAAACTTAAATCGGTCTCCAGAGAACAGTTCAGGAATAGGTATTTTAGGTTCAGACATAGGACTACTGGTAACAAAATCTTGAATGCCCTGCACACGAGCAGCAAGCTGATCCACACTAGTAATCAAAGTCTGGACATTCATGTCTGCAGCAAGCTCAAGCCACTCAGAGGTAAAGGGGAGAAAGAAAGAGAAAAAAAAAAAAAAAAACTCAGAATTTCCTTTCTTATTATCCCACTTCTGCAATGCATTCACCTTCGGCCTGGCATAGTTATGACTAGTGTTGAGCGATACCGTCCGATACTTGAAAGTATCGGTATCGGAAAGTATCAGCCGATACCGGCAAAGTATCGGATCCAATCCGATACCGATACCCGATACCAATACAAGTCAATGGGACTCAAGTATCGGACGGTATCCCTGATGGTTCCCAGGGTCTGAAGGAGAGGAAACTCTCCTTCAGGCCCTGGGAACCATATTAATGTGTAAAATAAAGAATTAAAATAAAAAATATTGCTATACTCACCTCTCCGACGCAGCCTGGACCTCACCGAGGGAACCGGCAGCGTTGTTTGCTTAAAATGCGCGCTTTTCCTTCCTTCCGTGATGTCACGGCTTCTGATTGGTCGTGTGTCGCCCATGTGGCCGCGACGCGACCAATCACAGCAAGCCGTGACGTAATTTTCAGGTCCTTCTAGGCATTCAGTATTTTAAAATTACGTTCCGGCTTTGTGATTGGTCGCGTCGGGGTCACATGGGTGACGCGACCAATCACAAGCCGTGACGTCACGGGAGGCAGGAGACGCGCGCATTTTAAAATGCGCGCGTGTCCAGCCTCCCGTGACGTCACGGCTTGTGATTGGCCGCGTCGCCCATGTGACCGCGACGCGACCAATCACAAAGCCGGAACGTAATTTTAAAATACTGAAGGACCTGAAATTACGTCACGGCTTGCTGTGATTGGTTGCGTCGCGGCCACATGGGCGACGCGACCAATCACAAGCCGTGACGTCACGGGAGGCTGGACACGCGCGCATTTTAAAATGCGCGCGTCTCCTGCCTCCCGTGACATCACGGCTTGTGATTGGTCGCGTCGCCCATGTGACCGCGAAGCGACCAATCACAAAGCCGGAACGTAATTTTAAAATACTGAATGCCTAGAAGGACCTGAAAATTACGTCACGGCTTGCTGTGATTGGTCGCGTCGCGGCCACATGGGCGGCACGCGACCAATCAGAAGCCGTGACGTCATGGAAGGAAGGAAAAGCGCGCATTTTAAGCAAACAACGCTGCCGGTTCCCTCGGTGAGGTCCAGGCTGCGTCGGAGAGGTGAGTATAGCAATATTTTTTATTTTAATTCTTTATTTTACACATTAATGTTGTTTCGATACCGATACACGATACCACAAAAGTATCGGATCTCGGTATCGGAATTCCGATACAGCAAATATCGGCCGATATCCGATACTTGCGGTATCGGAATGCTCAACACTAGTTATGACCCCAATGGCTGAGGATCTCAGAAGTTATCACCAAGTCTGCAAACAGAAAAACCAGCTCATAGGGCAGTGGTAACTAGGCTGACCGTATACCTGATCCTAGCACCACAAATAGCAGCAGCCGGGGAACGTACCTACGTTGGTTCTAGACGTCTCGCGCCAGCCGGAGAACTAACTAACCCTAGAAGGGAAAAGATAGACCTTTCTTGCCTCCAGAGAAAAGACCCAAAAAGTTGGATACAAGCCCCCAACAAATAATAACGGTGAGGTAAGAAGAAAAGACAAATGTAAGAATGAACTAGGTTTTTTAGCAAAGAGAGGCCCACTGACTAATAGCAGAATATAGTAAGATGACTTATACGGTCAACAAAAACCCTATCAAAATTTCCACGCTGAATATTCAAGAACCCCCGAACCGTCTAACGGCCCGGGGGAAGAATATCAGCCCCCTAGAGCTTCCAGCAAAATCAGGAATCACATTTAGTGCAAGCTGGACAAAAAATAAGAGCAATGCAAATAACCAAAAAACAAGGAAGCAGGACTTAGCTTATTTTGCAAGAACCAGGACCAGCAGACAGGAGCAAACAGAAAGGAACTGATTACAACGATGCCAGGCACCAGACTGAAAATCCAGGAAGCTTAAATAGCAACACCCCTGGACTAACGAGCCAGGTGGGTACCAAGCTGGGGAAAGAAACTCAAAGTGTCATGTCGCTAGTGACCACAAGAGGGAGCCAAATAATCCAATTCACAACACATTCCATCAAAGTCTGCATTTCAAATGTCACTACTTCCCTTTCGAGCCCTGACGTGCGCCCAAACAGTGGTTTACCCCCACATATGGGGTATCAGCGTACTCACAACAAACTGGGCAACAAAAATTGGGGTCCAATTTCTCCTGTTATCCTTGTGAAAATAAAAAAATTGCTTGCTAAAACATCTTTTTTGAGGAAAGAAAAATTATTTTTTATTTTCACGGCTCTGCGTTGGGGGTTGAACGTGCTCACCACACATCTAGATAAGTTCCTTGGGGGGTCTAGTTTCCAAAATGGGGTCACTTGTGGGGGGTTTCTACTGTTTAGGCACATCAGGGGCTCTGCAAACGTAACATGATGCCTGCAGACCAATCCATCAAAGTCTGCATTCCAAAACGTCACTACTTCCCTTCCGAGCCCCGGCATCTGCCCAAACAGTGGTTTACCCCCACAAATGGGGTATCAGCATACTCAGGAGAAACTGATCAACAACTTTTGGGGTCACATTTCTCCTGTTACCCTTGGGAAAATTAAAAAATTCTGGGCTAAAAAAATATTTTTGAGGAAAGGAAACACATTTATTATTTTCACGGCTTTGCGTTATAAACTTCTGTGAAGCACTTGGGGGTTCAAAGTGCTCACCACACATCTAGATAAGTTCCCTTGGGGGTCTAGTTTCCAAAATGGGGTCACCTGTGGGGAGTTCTTACTGTTTAGGCACATCAGGGGCTCTGCAAATGCAACCTGACACCCGCAGAGCATTCCATCAAAGTCTGCATTTCAAAACGTCACTACTTCCCTTCCGAACCCCGACGTGTGCCAAAACAGTGGTTTACCCCCACATATGGGGTATCAGCATACTCAGGAGAAAACTGGACAACAACTTTTGGGGTCCAATTTCTCCTGTTACCCTTGGGAAAATAAAAAATTGTGGGCTAAAAAATCATTTTTGAGAAAAGAAAAATTATTTTTTTATTTTCATGGCTCTGCGTTATAAACTTCTGTGAAGCACTTGGGGGTTCAAAGTGCTCACCACACATCTAGATTAGTTCCTTGGGAGGTCTAGTTTCCAAAATGGGGTCACTTGTGGGGGAGCTCTAATGTTTAGGCACACAGGGGCTCTCCAAACGCGACATGGTGTCCGCTAATGATTGGAGCTAATTTTCCATTCAAAAAGCCAAATGGCGTGCCTTCCCTTCTGAGCCCTGCCGTGCGCCCAAACAGTGGTTTACCCCCACATATGGGGTATCATCGTACTCAGGACAAACTGGACAACAACATTTGGGGTCCAATTTCTCCTATTACCCTTGGGAAAATAAAAAATTCTGGGCCAAAAATCATTTTTGAGGAAAGAAAAATTATTTTTTATTTTCACGGCTCTGCGTTGTAAACTTCTGTGAAGCACCTGGGGGTTTTAAGTGCTCACTATGCATCTAGATAAGTTCCTTGGTGGGTCTAGTTTCCAAAATGGGGTCACTTGTAGTGGAGCTCCAATGTTTAGGCACACAGGGGCTCTCCAAACGCGACATGGTGTCCGCTAACGATTGGAGCTAATTTTCCATTCAAAAAGTCAAATGGCGCGCCTCCCCTTCCGAGCCTTGCCGTGCACCCAAACAGTGGTTTACCCCCACATATGAGGTATCGGCGTACTCAGGAGAAATTGCCCAACAAATTTTAGGATCCATTTTATCCTGTTGCCCATGTGAAAATGAAAAAATTGAGGCTAAAGGAAATGTTGTGTGAAAAAAAAGTACTTTTTCATTTTTACGGATCAATTTGTGAAGCACCTGAGGGTTTAAAGTGCTCACTATGCTTCTAGATAAGTTCCTTGGGGGGTCTAGTTTCCAAAATGGGGTCACTTGTGGGGGAGCTCCAATGTTTAGGCACACGGGGCATGGTGTCCGCTAAAGATTGGAGCCAATTTTTCATTCAAAAAGTCAAATGGCGCTCCTTCCCTTCCAAGCCCTGCCGTGCGCCCAAACAGTGGTTTACCTCCACATATGAGGTATCAGCATACTCAGGACAAATTGGACAACAAAGTTTGTGGTCCAGTTTCTCCTTTTACCCTTGGGAAAATAAAAAAATTGTTGCTAAAAGATCTTTTTTGTGACTAAAAATTTAAATGTTCATTTTTTACTTCCATGTTGCTTCTGCTGCTGTGAAACACCTGAAGGGTTAATAAACTTCTTGAATGTGATTTTCAGCACCTTGAGGGGTGCAGTTTTTAGAATGGTGTCACTTTGGGGTATTTTCAGCCATATAGAACCCTCAAAATGACTTCAAATGTGAGGTGGTCCCTAAAAAAAATGGTTTTGTAAATTTTGTTGTAAAAATGAGAAATCACTGGTCAAATTTTAACCCTTATAACTTCCTAGCAAAAAAAAAAAATTTTTTTCCAAAATTGTGCTGATGTAAAGTAGACATGTGGGAAATGTTATTTATTAACTATTTTGTGTCACATAACTCTCTGGTTTAACAGAATAAAAATTCAAAATGTGAAAATTGCGAAATTTTCAAAATTTTCGCCAAATTTCCATTTTTTTCACAAATAAACTCAGAAATTATCGACCTAAATTTACCTCTAACATGAAGCCCAATATGTCACGAAAAAACAATCTCAGAATCGCTAGGATCCGTTGAAGCGTTCCTGAGTTATTACCTCATAAAGGGACACTGGTCAGAATTGCAAAAAACGGCCAGGTCATTAAGGCCAAAATAGGCTGGGTCATGAAGGGGTTAAGTGCAGTGAATATTCATTAGCTACTCCCCGCCCACCTATCAGCTGAGCAGTGAGCCGGGAGCAGCAAATGAATCCTGCACTTAAGCAGGGACACACATGGTTTCCTCAGCGCTGATAACTGCAGCAGCTGGGGAGATCCGTGTGTCCGGGGGAGGAGGAGGCAGCAGCAGCAGGGTCCGGGGGAGAGGAGATCGCTGCATTCCTGCAGGGCTGGACGCTGAGAGCTGTGCAGTGTGCACAAGGAGGACCTGTGATGATGTCAGACGTGGGCGGGCTGGAGCATCACATGGCAGCACAGAGCCCTCCCTCTTCTTGACATCATCACAGGTCCTTCAGTGTTGTGAATTTGGATTCTGGGCTCCCCCGGTGGCCGCTTGTGGAATTGGACTTGTCATCCTCTTTCCTGTTTCACCTGATTCCATCAGTAGTGGGTGTCGCTATTTAAGCTCATTTCTCTGGTGGTTTCTTGCCGGTCAACAATGTTATCTGATGCCTCTCAGTGCTTGTTCCTGCTTCTAGACAACTACTAGATAAGTTGGACTTTTGTCCATGTTTTGTTTTGCCTATTTGTTCCAGTTCACAGCTGAAGTTTTGTTACTGTGTCTGGAAAGCTCTCGTCGATCAGGGATTGCTACTCTGGCGTTATGAGTTAATGCCAGAGTTTAAGGTAATCTCTGGATGGTGTTTTGTTAGTATTTTTCTGCTGACCATGAAAGTATACTATCTGTCTTCTGCTATCTAGTAAGCGGACCTCAAATTTGCTAAGACTATTTTCCTGCTGCGTTTGTTGTTTCATCTGAACTCACCGTCATTATATGTGGGGGGCTACTGTCTTCTTTTGAATATTTCTCTAGAGGTGAGCCAGGTCTTATATTTCCCTCTGCTAGCTATTTAGGTCTTAGGCCAGAGCTGGGCATCTAGCGATAAATAGGAAATGCTACCTGGCTATTTCTAGTTGCGCGGCAGGCTTAGTTCATGGTCAGTATAGTTCCATCTTCCGAGAGCTTGTCCCTCTATAGGCTTGCTATGATCTCTGCCTGCAGAGATCATGACAGTTTGACCGGCCAATAAAGTGTTAATGACCCAGGTTGAGAAAGGAGAGTTATAAGAAGTCTGCTGGAATTTTTTTTTTTTTTCCTCCAGTCTGCCTTGCTGCAGTCTTTTTTCTCTCTCTCCTCCTAATCTCTGTATGCTCTGTGTGCACCTGACAATAATGGATCTCCAGAGTGTAACTGCGGGTTTGAATAATCTCATCACGAAAGTACAAAATTTACAAGATTTTGTGGTACATGCTCCGGTATCTGAGCCGAGAATTCCTTTGCCGGAGTTCTTCACAGGGAATAGAGCTAGCTTCCAGAATTTCCGAAATAATTGTAAGCTTTATTTGTCCCTGAAGTCTCGTTCAGCTGGAGACCCTGCTCAGCAGGTTAGGATTGTGATTTCCTTGCTCAGGGGTGACCCTCAAGATTGGGCCTTCTCATTGCCAGCAGGGGATCCTGCGTTACGCGATGTGGATGCGTTTTTTCTGGCCTTGGGCTTGCTTTATGAGGAACCTCATTTGGAACTTCAGGCAGAAAAAACTTTGATGGCACTATCTCAGGGGCAAGACGAAGCTGAAGTTTTCTGCCAAAAATTCCGTAAATGGTCTGTGCTTACTCAGTGGAATGAGTGCGCCTTGGCGGCAACTTTCAGAGAAGGTCTCTCTGATGCCGTTAAGGATGTTATGGTGGGGTTCCCTTTGCCTGCAGGTCTGAATGAGTCCATGACAATGGCTATTCAGATTGATAGGCGTCTGCGGGAGCGCAAACCGATGCACCATCTGGCGGTGTCTATGGAAAAGACGCCAGAAAGTATGCAGTGTGATAGAATTCTGTCCAGGAGCGAGCGACAGAATTTTAGACGGAAGAATGGATTGTGTTTCTATTGTGGGGATTCTACTCATGTTATATCGGCATGCTCTAGGCGTACAAAGAAGCTTGATAAGTCTGTTTCCATTGGCACCATTCAGTCTAAGTTTATTTTGTCTGTAACCCTGATTTGCTCTTTGTCATCCATTGCCACGGACGCCTATGTTGACTCTGGCGCCGCTCTGAGTCTTATGGATTGGTCCTTTGCCAATCGTTGTGGTTTTGATTTAGAGCCTTTGGAGACTCTTATTCCTCTGAAGGGGATTGACTCCACCCCATTGGCTAATAATAAACCACAATACTGGACACAAGTAACCATGCGTATCAATCCGGATCACCAGGAGATTATTCGTTTCCTGGTGCTGTATAATTTACATGACGATTTGGTACTGGGATTGCCATGGTTGCAGTCTCACAGCCCAGTCTTGGACTGGAGAGCTATGTCTGTGTTGAGCTGGGGATGTAAGGGTATTCATGGGGACGTACCTTTGGTTTCTATTTCGTCGTCCATTCCCTCTGAAGTCCCTGAGTTCCTCTCTGATTATCAAGACGTCTTTGACGAACCCAAGCTTGGGTCGTTACCTCCGCACCGTGAGTGCGATTGTGCCATAGATTTGATACCGGGTTGTAAATATCCAAAGGGTCGTTTGTTTAATTTGTCTGTGCCGGAACATGCTGCTATGCGGGAATATATAAAGGAGTCTTTGGAAAAGGGACATATTCGTCCATCTTCTTCTCCCTTGGGAGCTGGGTTTTTCTTTGTCTCAAAAAAAGACGGCTCTTTGAGACCATGTATTGATTATCGGCTTCTGAATAAGATCACTGTTAAGTATCAATACCCATTGCCATTGCTTACTGATTTGTTTGCTCGTATAGAGGGTGCTAAGTGGTTCTCTAAAATTGATCTTCGTGGGGCGTATAATTTGGTGCGGATCAGGCAGGGGGATGAGTGGAAGACCGCATTTAATACGCCCGAGGGCCACTTTGAGTATTTGGTCATGCCTTTTGGTCTTTCTAATGCCCCTTCAGTTTTCCAGTCTTTTATGCATGATATTTTCCGCGATTTTCTGGATAAATTTATGATAATATATCTGGATGATATTCTGATTTTTTCTGATGACTGGGACTCTCATGTCCAGCAGGTCAGGAGAGTTTTTCAGGTTCTGCGGTCTAATTCTTTATGTGTGAAGGGGTCTAAGTGCGTTTTTGGGGTCCAGAAAATTTCCTTTTTGGGGTATATTTTTTCTCCCTCTTCCATTGAGATGGATCCCGTCAAGGTGCAAGCTATTTGTGACTGGACTCAGCCCTCCTCTCTTAAGGGTCTTCAGAGATTTTTGGGCTTTGCCAACTTTTACCGCCGATTTATTGCTGGTTTTTTGGATGTCGTTAAACCACTGACTGATTTGACCAGACAAGGCGCTGATGTTGCTAATTGGTCCCCTCATGCTGTAGAGGCCTTTCAGGAGCTTAAGCGCCGTTTTGCCTCTGCCCCTGTGTTGCGTCAGCCTGATGTGAATCTGCCTTTTCAGGTTGAGGTTGACGCTTCGGAGATCGGAGCTGGGGCAGTGTTGTCGCAGAAAGGTTCCGACTGCTCCGTCATTAGGCCTTGTGCCTTCTTTTCTCGCAAATTTTCGCCCGCAGAGCGGAATTATGATGTTGGGAATCGGGAGCTTTTGGCCATGAAGTGGGCGTTTGAGGAGTGGCGCCATTGGCTCGAGGGGGCTAGGCATCAGGTGGTGGTATTGACTGACCACAAAAATTTGATTTATCTTGAGACTGCCAGACGCCTGAATCCTAGACAGGCGCGCTGGTCTTTATTTTTTTCTCGCTTTAATTTTGTGGTGTCGTACCTGCCGGGTTCTAAGAATGTTAAGGCAGATGCCCTTTCTAGGAGTTTTGACCCGGACTCTCCTGGTAATTCTGAACCCACAGGTATCCTTAGGGAGGGAGTGATTTTGTCGGCCGTTTCTCCTGATCTGCGGCGGTCCTTGCAAGAGTTTCAGGCGGATAGATCGGATCGTTGTCCGCCTGATAGACTGTTTGTTCCGGATGATTGGACCAGCAGAGTCATCTCTGAGGTACATTCTTCTGCATTGGCAGGTCATCCCAGAATTTTTGGTACCAGGGATTTGGTGGCAAGATCCTTCTGGTGGCCTTCTCTGTCACGAGATGTGCGAGTCTTTGTGCAGTCATGTGACGTTTGTGCTCGGGCCAAGTCTTGTAGTTCTCGGGCTAGCGGACTGCTGTTGCCCTTGCCTATTCCTAAGAGGCCTTGGACACACATCTCGATGGATTTTATTTCAGATCTGCCTGTTTCCCAGAAGATGTCTGTCATCTGGGTGGTCTGTGACCGTTTCTCTAAAATGGTCCATTTGGTTCCTCTGCCCAAGTTGCCTTCTTCTTCTGAGTTGGTTCCTCTGTTTTTTCAGAATGTTGTCCGATTGCACGGTATTCCTGAGAATATTGTTTCTGACAGAGGTACCCAATTTGTGTCTAGATTTTGGCGGGCATTCTGTGCTAGGATGGGCATAGATTTGTCTTTTTCATCTGCTTTTCACCCTCAGACTAATGGCCAGACCGAGCGGACTAATCAGACCCTTGAGACATATCTGAGGTGTTTTGTCTCTGCTGACCAGGATGATTGGGTTGCTTTTTTGCCATTGGCAGAGTTCGCCCTCAATAATCGGGCCAGTTCTTCCACCTTGGTGTCCCCGTTTTTCTGTAATTCGGGGTTTCACCCTCGATTTTCCTCCGGTCAGGTGGAGTCCTCGGATTGTCCTGGAGTGGATGCGGTGGTGGAGAGATTGCATCACATCTGGGGGCAGGTTGTGGACAATTTGAAGTTGTCCCAGGAGAAGACTCAGCGTTTTGCCAACCGTCATCGTCGTGTTGGTTCTCGGCTTTGTGTTGGAGATTTAGTGTGGTTGTCTTCTCGTTTTGTCCCTATGAGGGTCTCTTCTCCTAAGTTTAAACCTCGGTTCATCGGCCCTTATAGAATATTGGAGATTCTTAATCCTGTTTCTTTCCGTTTGGACCTCCCTGCGTCCTTTTCCATTCATAACGTTTTTCATCGGTCGTTATTGCGCAGGTATGAGGTACCTGTTGTACCTTCAGTTGAGCCTCCTGCTCCGGTGTTGGTTGAGGGTGAGTTGGAGTACGTTGTGGAGAAAATTTTGGACTCTCGTGTTTCCAGACGGAAACTCCAGTATCTGGTCAACTGGAAGGGTTACGGCCAGGAGGATAATTCTTGGGTCAATGCATCTGATGTTCATGCTTCTGATCTTGTTCGTGCCTTCCATAGGGCTCATCCTGGTCGCCCTGGTGGATCTGGTGAGGGTTCGGTGCCCCCTCCTTGAGGGGGGGGTACTGTTGTGAATTTGGATTCTGGGCTCCCCCGGTGGCCGCTTGTGGAATTGGACTTGTCATCCTCTTTCCTGTTTCACCTGATTCCATCAGTAGTGGGTGTCGCTATTTAAGCTCATTTCTCTGGTGGTTTCTTGCCGGTCAACAATGTTATCTGATGCCTCTCAGTGCTTGTTCCTGCTTCTAGACAACTACTAGATAAGTTGGACTTTTGTCCATGTTTTGTTTTGCCTATTTGTTCCAGTTCACAGCTGAAGTTTTGTTACTGTGTCTGGAAAGCTCTCGTCGATCAGGGATTGCTACTCTGGCGTTATGAGTTAATGCCAGAGTTTAAGGTAATCTCTGGATGGTGTTTTGTTAGTATTTTTCTGCTGACCATGAAAGTATACTATCTGTCTTCTGCTATCTAGTAAGCGGACCTCAAATTTGCTAAGACTATTTTCCTGCTGCGTTTGTTGTTTCATCTGAACTCACCGTCATTATATGTGGGGGGCTACTGTCTTCTTTTGAATATTTCTCTAGAGGTGAGCCAGGTCTTATATTTCCCTCTGCTAGCTATTTAGGTCTTAGGCCAGAGCTGGGCATCTAGCGATAAATAGGAAATGCTACCTGGCTATTTCTAGTTGCGCGGCAGGCTTAGTTCATGGTCAGTATAGTTCCATCTTCCGAGAGCTTGTCCCTCTATAGGCTTGCTATGATCTCTGCCTGCAGAGATCATGACACTTCAGACTCCCCACTAGAATCTGCTGGCTTCCATTACCTGTGCTGTGGAAAGGCAATAAGAGGGAGGGCTCTGTGTGCAGTCATGGGATGCTTTTACCTCACCACAGTGTGGCTGGCTGCCACAATTAAGAGGTTAGTCTTTCCAAAACACAATAAAGCACTCTGCCACTCCTTTAGTGAACTATAACTCCCAGCATGTCATAGGATCTGCAGGACACGCTGGGAGTTATAGTTCTCCTACGGGATTTTAAAGCAGCACTCCAGTGTTATTTTGCAGTGCTGGAGTGCTGCTTTCAATATAAGCCCTGTGCCCCCATTCTTATACTCACCCTCCAGCATCTTCATATTGTACTTCACAGACACCACACTGGTCCCGCAGCTTCCAACATAATAACATACTATTATATACTGTATAATAGCACCACATATAATAGTATGTTATTAAATATTTTACCACATTTTTTTGCTTCAAATATTTTTTTCCCAATTTCCACCTCTAAAACCTGGGTGCGCCTTATAGTCCGGTGCGTCTTATAGTCCGAAAAATATGGTACCTTGTACTACACGGACACGTATCTAACGTTTGTCCTGCACTTCCTCTCTTCCTTACACCTATATTTGATTGTGCTCGGATTTTGGCTTATATTCTCTGCCAGATTCACTTCCGCTGAGTATCATGTATGATTACATTGTATTTGACCGATTGTTTCTCCTTTTTGTACATACTTTGGTTAGTTTGTTTTTTTGTATTTATTTTCACTTTTTACATTTTGTAGTAACTGAAGAAGGTTCATGTTGAACCGAAACGTTTTGAGTATACTGCAAAACAAATTCTTCTGTTCCAGTATCCTAAGTTGAGTGCTAAGTTTTATGTTGATTAAGTATATGGCGTGGGAGCCTAACTATAGCACCACTTCGTAGCTGTGCTCACGGTGTTGTTTCACATTGCTAAAGAAGCTGGCTGTTCACAGAGTGCTGTATCCAAGCATATTAATGGAAAATTGAGTGGAAGGAAAAGTGTGGTAGAAAAAGGTGAACAAGCAACCCGGATAACTGCAGCCTTGAAAGGATTGTTAAAGGGAACCTGTCACCACTAAAATCAAAGGTGAGCTAAGCCCACCAGCATCAGGGGCCCTGTTGAGGGCAGAGCAAAGTACTGCAGTGCGTAGGCACCGGGAAAGGTCAGAGAGGCCTGGCACTTGCGCACTGCAGTACTTTGCTCTGCCCTCAGCAGGGCAGACAAAGTACGCCTGTGCCGGAGCTGCAGCGTGAAGACAAGAAGAGGATGTTATCTTATGAAGATAGGAGGCGCCGGCCAGGAACGCGACACCCATCGGATTTTGGGGGTGACAGGTTCCCTTTAAGAAAAGGTCATTTAAAAATTTGGATTAGATTCACAAAGAGTGGCCTGCTGCTGGAGTTATTGTTTCAAGAGCCAACTCGCACAGATGTTTACAGGACATGAGCTACAAGTGTCGCATTCCTTGTGTCAAGCTACTCATGACCAATAGACAACACCAGAAGTGTCTTACCTGGGCCAAAGAAAAAAAGAACTGGACTGTTGCTCTGTGGTCCAAAGTGTTGTTTTCAGATGTTAAGAAGTTAAATTTTAGAAATGTTAGAAGTTAAATTTGCATTTCATTTGAAAATCAAGGTCCACAATCCAGGCTGCTTGAGGTCTAATGTGAAGTTTCCACTATCAGTGATGGTTTGGGGAGCCATGTCATCTGCTGGTGTAGGTCCACTGTGTTTTATCAAGACCAAAGTCAACACAGTTGTCTACCAGGAAATTTTAGAGCACTTCATGCTTCCCTCTGCCAAAAAGCTTTTTGAACATGGAAATCTTATTCTGTAGCAGGATTTGGCACCTGTCCACACTGCCCACAGTACCAATACCTGGTTGAAAAATAACAGTATCACTGTGATTGATTGGCCAGCAAACTCACCTGAACTTAACCCATAGAGAATCTATGGGATATTGTCAAGAGGAAGATGAGAGACATCAGACCCAACAATGCAGACAAGCTCAAAGCTGCTATCAAAGCAACCTGGGCTCCATAACACCTCAGCAGTGCCACAGACTGATCGCCTCCATGCCATGCCACATTGATGCAGTAATTGATGCAAAAGGAGCCCCGACCAAGTATTGCATGCATTTACTGAACATACATTTCAGTAGGCCAAAATTTCTGATTTTAAAGTCATTTTGCAATCTGGTATTAAAAAATATTCCAATTTACTGGGATAATGACTTTTGGGTTTTCATTGGCTGTAAGCCATAATCATCAACAGTAACAGAAATAAACACTTGAAATAGATCACTCTGTTTGTAATGACGTTTTGATGATATTCTAATTTTGTGAGAAGCACCTGTAAAAGTGGCTCAACCTGGCTTTGAGTGTGGGGTCTAGTGTTGGCCAAACTGAAGATTACCAGAGTATCCACCAGTTGGCACCCGGATGCTGGAGTAACATGATACTGTATAAAACTATGCATACGCAGAATCAGGGGTTAGCGCAGTAGTGTACAATCACAAGAATTGTGCTTTGTATCCATTGGACAACGAGGTAGCGAAGTCAAGTGTAGTTCACGATCAATATCCTGATTTAGAAATTGTTTTGTAAAGAAATACAAATGACTCAGGTAAAAAGATGGCATCCAGAGCAAAGCTGTACCATAGTTAATATAGTTGATAAAAGACAAGTTTCCACCAAGTTCAACCAAGTGATGGGAAAGGGCAAACGGAATGGTTATATGTACAACAGCAATGCATGATCCCATCATGAATTGGCTGAGTTGTGTAGGAATCTTTAATTACCTAATGATAGAACCATGTTAGAGGTGTTGTGCACAAATTATTATTAAATATTATTTGGGATCTAGCAGCCCTTTGTGGTAGATTGACTTTACCTCTCAGGAATGGGTGAAGGAAGACCATCCATGAACAATTTTACCCACTAAAAGGCAATGAGCTTGGTGGTTATAAATTCTCCCAAGAGGCACAAGTTTGATGGTTACAGACAATATCACAGTCAATGGCTTGAACAGAGGTATACATATTTCCAACAGTGGGCTTGTACTTGCAACACTTTAAATGGCCTTCTGATTAGCTATCAGTATGTAGCAGTCGAAACACAATATATTATGGTATTCAACAACATAAGGCAAGAAGGCAACATAAGTAACCAATCTATCTCCACTGCAACCAATAGCGGATACATCAGTCCTTGACAATCCACAGTATAGCAGTGGAGTTCTTATGAGATAAGTCATTTTTCATTTGTTAATCAATTAAAAAACTTGAGGATAATCCTTGAAGCGCATGGGGTTGGAGTGCATAGCAGTGAGTAATAGTGCTGTTTGTGACTAGAACTTGACTATGACCAAGGATCATATGTTTGCTCTGAAACACGTAAGCATCCTGTCCAATTTCAATGCCAATATGGTTTCTTTCCTTATCTATTTACAGCATCAAGTCTGACCTGTGAATTAATCATTAGCTGTTAAAACCCTTTATACAATTTTCACCAATGTGAGTGAATTGCTGAATAGTATAATTTTAGAAGCCAACCATTCCGATGTAGCATATAAAATCAAACTGAAGAAACTTTTTCTGGCCTTCAATTAAAGAGAACCTATTATCAGATTCATGCTGCGCAAACCATAGGAGGCATGAATCAGAGACTGGAAGCTCGATGGCAACCACGTATATGTTTTTACATTGAAGCGCTTCTGTATTTTGAGAAAACATACTTTGAAAAGCTGTACAAGAGCTACGTGTCTGACTAGTCCAAGGCAGTTTCCCACAATGTTCTCCACACCATGATCCTTTTGAGTTACAGGTTTCTTCCTATTCACACACATTGGGAAAGATCTGTCAGTCTAGGAGAGTGGGCTTGGAGAGACCATTGGGGTCCTTCCTCTAACCAATCAGTTAAGACATGTAGCCTTCCACCTTTCTCTAAAACGCCACAGCGTATTATAGAAGAACATACATGGCTGTAATAGAAAAGCCGTATTAATGAATGTCACTCGTGTTCAGGCAGCATGAATCAGATGACAGGTTCTTTTTAATTGAAAGCATATTAGAAAAACAGGACCTATAGACTTCAACAGTTCAATAAATAATGATACGTGTCAAAGATCCCATTAGAAATGTAAGCTGTAGGCACTCAGAACACCATGGTGACCATTACTAGCAGTAGAATTAGAATCCACAGATACACCATTTTAGTATACTATGGGCTAAAGTTGCTCTAGTTTCTCAGGACTGTCAGCTAACAATTGGATTTAGAGTCATTCATTGTATTCTAAACAATGTAGACTGACCTCAGTGCTCAATTATTAAAGGACATGGGACATTAACGTTATAGGAATTTACCACATGGAAAGATTTATTCTAGTAATGAAACAATAAAGCATTATGTCATTATATTGTATTCTATGCCATGGTAAGTAGAAGGTACATCATTAGTTCAAAATCCAAAATATCCCTAGCTCCCAAGACATACAGCCAAACAAAAAGATTAAATAAATACTAGTTCTACACTAAAATATCATAGCATTTAGTGAGGATTCTTGTGGTCTTCAGGTAAAAACCAATAAGTGGTGGTAGCTTACGTCACCTGCCAGGCACCAGGTTTTTAAGCCAAAAAGATGATCAAATTCCTTAAAGTGGTAAAGCAGTTATAATCTACAGACTTCTTGACGTCCAATGATATATTGTACTTTTCATTATAAGCAAAGACATGTTAACAAAAACCAACTATATAGTGACATTTATACCTATATGGGTTGACAGATGAAAGCAAGTTAGCACCTAGAAGTGCTCTGATTTTCCCGGCAACTTCATAGGAAATGACCAGAGTGGCGGTCAGGGATGAGCAATGCCGCTCCATTATAACAAAGATAAAAGTGCCCCGTCATGGATAAAAATTCCCTTTATGCCGATAGGTTCAGATTGCAGCAGTTGGACTTCACCATTTAGTGAGCCATCACCTATCTCATGATAACTTGTTTTCACAAATGAAACCCTTTAGATGGGTTATCCACTGCTTTACAACCACAGCTTAAGCAATTGGCGCTCCAATTTAAATATTTAATATATTTAAACAATCAATACTCACATCTTGTTTCCAGGGAATGACAAGACTTGTATCATGTGCTACTTGCAACCAAAGAGCAGCAGCTTTTCAGGTGCTGGTGTAAGGGTGAGACAGAGACTGTCGTGTTTCTGCCCCCGAAGACAATAACTGCATAGTGTGAATACTTTCATGTGTTTTTACTGCATTTTGTTGTCATGTGCAATGTAAAATGTAGTGTTATAGGTAGTGATGCTGCTGTGTGAGTACTGAGAAGGTAACGTGTAAGGTAACTCTAGTACACTCAACTCAGGTATTGTGAAAGCATAGGATATAGTTTAGAATTTAATACATAGAGCAGATTAGACAGTGATTAGGCATTATAAATGTAATATGCTTAGAGAATACTTTTAGACGTCAGTGGTCTTGACTCACTATGGGTAAACAGACTTTACTTTTTATGACAGCATACATTACTGGTGGATAGGTTACACAATCCATCTAATTGCATTGCCCAGCAGCTTGATGCTGCCTGTATTTATGCTGCAGTGATCTTTTTTGCCCTGCTCCCTACACTTTGACTCCTATTTCTTCCTTTGCCTACCTTCTTGTCTCCACCACAGTTCTCTAAATTGTCATTGTGTACTTTTTGACTGACATGGTTTTAATATGATGTCCTAATAAAATTTACCTGATTTATATTATCCTTTGGTGGATTTCTATTTGCTCCATTTTGTTTCTAGTTTGCCATAGTGTTGGGAGTATTTCACTATAATAATTATATTTCTGCTATATTCTGGGAGAGCTGTACTTTAATATGCTCTCTGCCTTAATATATAAATTGTTTTTTTATGATAATTGTTTCAGTATTAGAAGACAGTGACTGTAGGTGAAAGTTTATGTCTGCCCTGCAACAGACTGCTGAGGCAGACAGAATAAAAAGACAGTTAATGATTGGTCCAGCCCACAGTGGAATGGGTTAGGGCCAGTCAAAGGGAACCACTTCCTGGCTCTTAACACTCCTTGCAAAAAGATGGCAGAAGAGTATGTTTATTTATTTGCAACACTACCAGAAAATACACAGTGGTACTGAAAATTTATTTTTTTTGCCCTGAAATGGCAACTAGATGGCTGATGCTAATTATTTATTTCACCGACTACTAAAAAACACACATTAGTCCTGAAAAAATATTTTTGGGACCTATAAATGGCAGCTAGAAGGCTGATGTGATATATGTACTTGCAAAACTACTAGAAAAACACAGCAGTCCTGAAAAATTGTTTATTTGACCTAGAAATGGCAACAAGGCAGCTGATGCTAAATATTTATTACTCAGAATACTAAAAAACACACACCAGTCCAGAAAAATTATTTTTTGAGCCTAGAAGTGGCAATGACAAGGCTGATGCAATATATTTATTCACTAAGCTAACAGAAAACAGAGCGGTTCTGAAAAATTGTTTCTTTGGCATAGAAATGGTAAGTCGATGGCTGATGCCAATTATTTATTTCACAGACTGCAAAAAAACCCACACACTTTTGTCCAGGTTTTTTTTTTGGGGGGGGGGGGGCGCTAGAAATGGCAACGAGATGGCTGATGCAAATTATTTATTTCCTGGACTTCTAAAAAACACACAGCGGTCATGAACAATTATTTCTTTGGCCTAATAATGACAATGAGATGGCTGATGCCAATTATTTATTTCTCAGATTACTTGAAAACACACAGAGGCTTAAAGGAACAGTTGGGGGGAGCAAAGTGCACACAGCAGCTTAATTTAACAGTTCTCCCATATGCGGGGGGGGAAAGAGTATACACAGTAGCTTAAATGTACAGTTTTTCCACAGGCGGGGTAGTGCAAAGTACACACAGTGGCTTCTTAAATGATCAGTACCCCCATTAGCGGGAGGGGGTGCAGAACATATACAGCGGCTTAAATGAACAGTACACACAGCTGCTTTTAGCACAGTACTCTCAGAGGTGGGTTTGTAGAGTACACACAGCGGCTTTCAGCACCGTAGTAGTTACATAGTACTTCCGCAGATATGGGTTGCAATGCAGTGGGTTTTTTTTTGCAAAGTGTGCAGTCAGAATATGTCCCTCATTCCAGTTGCATCCTATCCCTACACTAATAAGATCACAATGGTGGCGGCACTCGTAATCCGGCCTATATAAGGGGGAGGGAGGTGTGAGAGGAGAGGGTGGGTGGTAAGGGGAGTAATAACCAAAATAAAGAATAAATTGTAAAGGATGTAATTTGAAAAAATATATGGGAAAAAAACAAACATATGGTAGTAATAGGGTGTGGTCCAGGGCAGACAAACAGCCCACTGATAACCCGGAAGTTTGGATACATGGACCCAGGTACAGAATTTTGTAGTCTGCAAAAATGACTATACTAAAAAATAATAGTGAAACACAACAGATCTTTCACATGCAAAAAAATCTAATAAGTGCACACCACACAAAAGGCACTAAACATAGAAGGCCTTTTGGAAACAGTGATATAAAAAAACTTCAGCAATACACCCACACAATTCAGAAGCTCCTAGGATAACGTAAATCCACATCAGACAGAGGTTAAATAAGTCTCCATGTTTTACAATAGCGAACAGCAACAAACATACTATACGTGAAGTAAAAACCTTCAGACAATGGGAGTAAACAGTTCTCAAGATGAGATGTCACTATGTGTCACTATGAACATTGTCTGTCTGTAAATATATGACCAGTAAAGTTGCTCTGTCATGGATTGAATTAATTCTGTACATTTCAATATCAACTCAAAATATCAATTTTATGTTCACACTACAAAGCAATACAGACTAAAAGAGCAAGTTCTGATGAAAGATGGTGCCAGCCAAGGTGATCTTCTACCCAAAATTCCACATGGAGACTGGGGTAAAATGTCCATCAACATTGGGATCACAAAGGGGATGAAAGGAGGGTAATGTTCCAGATTTTCAACAAATAGTGTCATATAGAAAGTCTTAAATACAATGGTTCTGAAGGTGAAGATTTCACAAGGGTGTACGCTTTCATACTGAAGTTTTTTTCTATCACTGTTTCCAAAAGGCCTTCTATGTATAGTGCCTTTTGTCTGGTGTGCATTTATATAAATATTTTTTGCATGTTAAAGACCTGGTGTGTTTCACTATTATTCTTTAGCGTAGTCATTCTTTGCAGACTACGAAATTGTGTACCTGGGTCCATGTATCCAATCTTCCTGGTTATCAGTGGGCTGTTTGTCTGCCGTGGACCACATCTTATTGCTACTGTAGGTTTGTATTTTTCCCATATATTTTTACCAATTTTATCCTTTAAAACTTTTCTTTACTATTTTGGTTACTATTATGGGCGCATTCCCCTTACCCCTCACCCTTTCCCCTCACTCTTCCTGAGCCCACATCAAAGAACGAGACCCGACATAAGATATTCCTGTTTGTCATATACTAGGAATGTGTCAAAAGACCTTTGAATAGCATTTAAACATATTAATACATTATTTTTATTGCTGTTTTCCCCTGTAATTTGGGTTGGTATATTAGCCCCAGTTACTGGGCATATTCAGTCTCTTTGCTGCATATTAAAGCTGACTGGTTCTCCTAGGTCCCAGCTGCTTCTTCTCTTTCCTAAACACAGCAATCACATGATCACTAGTTCTGGAGAAGGAAGCACTGTCAGTGTTTTCTATTCTAGATATACATTGCTTGTTCAGAAAATTGTACACAGTGATCAGAAAGGCAGATAATTTCCTATGAGGAGACATACTCCCTGACTCCCCACCCCCACATCTGAAAAATCTTGTGCTTGACGCTCTAGAAAGTCTTTTAAAGTCTCTGGGTGGTCTGGAACTGATTAAATAATGTTTGTGAAACCATCCTAATGCTACTGTTCATAATACCAGTCTGTAATTTATGGAGAACGAAGCCAGTTTGATCATCTGCACCAATGTATAATAAAAGATATCAAAAAGGAATCTTAATTGTGTCAACAGTATGCCCTGTTTCTAGAAGGGACAAACATTTGGTAAATGTTGTAATCATATTACTACAAAATTATCAACAGATACACTATCCCATTTGCTTGAATCCTCAACTACTGTATACTGTCATTTTTAAGCCATGAACTTGAATTTTTTAGCAATTATTTAACTAGATGTAAATATTTGGAGACAGTTTCTGCTAACAGATCATGCCTTTAGGAGTCATAAAAATATTCTTGGCTCCAGTTTTCACTTACATTAATCAATTCTCTAATTTTACACCTCCTTGCTCCATATTTACATATTTTATAATATGCTTCCTCTACTAATGTGCCAATGGTTTTAAGATAGCTTAACATGCTTTTCAGGATTTAAATGCGCAACATGCTTTGTCTCCTATTTACTTATAATACATGGCTGAATCTACATTATATAGCTTACATGTATTACACCATGGGGGAAAATGATAGCATGCTATGTTTTTTTTGTTCTGTTTAATGGAAAAAAGATCACTCAAAAATAAGAATGTCCCTCATCAAGCCATCATTCACATTTATATTTTTTCTAAATGCAAATAAAAAGGGACCTTATGCTTTTGCAGATGCTAAAGTAGGAAACACATGTAAATGTATTTGACTGAATAATTAAAAGAAGGAAAAATACATTTGTATTTTGTGACTGCAAATAAGTAGAAATGTACTTCATAATTTACTCTATGTATAGACTGTATTGGTTTCAGCTCTGTGGTAGCCACTTGGACACACACAAGCACAGGGTTTAATATCAGTACAAAGTAAAATTTATTGTCCTTCATAAACTTTAGTGCTCCTAATGGAAAATTCCTTTCTTCAGTACAAATAAATAAGAAAACAGTTCTTTCTTTTGGGTAAGGCAAAACAAATTAAACGGTTTCACCAAGTTACTGTCGCTGGTAGTTGATTGAAAGTAAGTGCTGGCCTGGTCTGGGAGCCCTACTTCTACAGGAATGAAGGAGACCCAACTTGGATTCTCCACATTTCAAAAAAATATTGTCACACACCACTAAAGTGGCATCAATTTCCACTGAGTAGAAATAGTATAATGGCCCTCTGGTACACCTTCCACTACATGCAACAAACCAGATGAAGTCCCAACTTGGAGTCTCCACATTTCCAATAAGTATTGTCACAAACCACTAGTGACATCAATTTCCACAGAGTAGAACCAATATAAAAAGACTCTAACACACCTTCCACTACAGGTAAAATAACAGATGGAGACACAATTTGGAGTCTCCACATTTCAAAAAATTATTGGCACAAACCACTAAAGTGGCATCAATTTGCACACAGTAGAAATAGTATAATGGTCCTCTGACAGCCCTTCCACTACAGACAACCCACCAGATGGAGACACAACTTGGATTCTCCACATTTCAAAAAATTATTTGTGACATCAGCAGCAGCAGCAACAGCAGGTACAAAAGCCATGACAAAGGTGGCACAGACTGCAATGGCACGAGATCAGTGCATGACACTAAAAACAACACCACCGCCTAGTCTACGACTGGGGTGCAAAGTCATTGGAGATTCATGACATGTTCATTTTTATGAAAGTTAGATGGTACACTTTCAGGGGATAGCCAGATTCACTCATCCATCAGTACACCACCAACAGCACTGAAGATATGTTTTAAGAGAATGCTGGCTGCAAGGCTGTTGTGAATTTGGATTCTGGGCTCCCCCGGTGGCCGCTTGTGGAATTGGACTTGTCATCCTCTTTCCTGTTTCACCTGATTCCATCAGTAGTGGGTGTCGCTATTTAAGCTCATTTCTCTGGTGGTTTCTTGCCGGTCAACAATGTTATCTGATGCCTCTCAGTGCTTGTTCCTGCTTCTAGACTACTACTAGATAAGTTGGACTTTTGTCCATGTTTTGTTTTGCCTATTTGTTCCAGTTCACAGCTGAAGTTTTGTTACTGTGTCTGGAAAGCTCTCGTTGATCAGGGATTGCTACTCTGGCGTTATGAGTTAATGCCAGAGTTTAAGGTAATCTCTGGATGGTGTTTTGTTAGCGTTTTTCTGCTGACCATGAAAGTATACTATCTGTCTTCTGCTATCTAGTAAGCGGACCTCAAATTTGCTAAGACTATTTTCCTGCTGCGTTTGTTGTTTCATCTGAACTCACCGTCATTATATGTGGGGGGCTACTGTCTTCTTTGGAATATTTCTCTAGAGGTGAGCCAGGTCTTATATTTCCCTCTGCTAGCTATTTAGGTCTTAGGCCAGAGCTGGGCATCTAGCGTTAAATAGGAAATGCTACCTGGCTATTTCTAGTTGCGCGGCAGGCTTAGTTCATGGTCAGTATAGTTCCATCTTCCGAGAGCTTGTCCCTCTATAGGCTTGCTATGATCTCTGCCTGCAGAGATCATGACAGTTTGACCGGCCCATAAAGTGTTAAAGACCCAGGTTGAGAAAGGAGAGTTATAAGAAGTCTGCTGAAATTTTTTTTTTTTTTTTTTTTCCTCCAGTCTGCCTTGCTGCAGTCTTTTCTCTCTCTCTCCTCCTAATCTCTGTATGCTCTGTGTGCACCTGACAATAATGGATCTCCAGAGTGTAACTGCGGGTTTGAATAATCTCATCACGAAAGTACAAAATTTACAAGATTTTGTGGTACATGCTCCGGTATCTGAGCCGAGAATTCCTTTGCCGGAGTTCTTCACAGGGAATAGAGCTAGCTTCCAGAATTTCCGAAATAATTGTAAGCTTTATTTGTCCCTGAAGTCTCGTTCAGCTGGAGACCCTGCTCAGCAGGTTAGGATTGTGATTTCCTTGCTCAGGGGTGACCCTCAAGATTGGGCCTTCTCATTGCCAGCAGGGGATCCTGCGTTACGCGATGTGGATGCGTTTTTTCTGGCCTTGGGCTTGCTTTATGAGGAACCTCATTTGGAACTTCAGGCAGAAAAAACTTTGATGGCACTATCTCAGGGGCAAGACGAAGCTGAAGTTTTCTGCCAAAAATTCCGTAAATGGTCTGTGCTTACTCAGTGGAATGAGTGCGCCTTGGCGGCAACTTTCAGAGAAGGTCTCTCTGATGCCGTTAAGGATGTTATGGTGGGGTTCCCTTTGCCTGCAGGTCTGAATGAGTCCATGACAATGGCTATTCAGATTGATAGGCGTCTGCGGGAGCGCAAACCGGTGCACCATCTGGCGGTGTCTATGGAAAAGACGCCAGAAAGTATGCAGTGTGATAGAATTCTGTCCAGGAGCGAGCGACAGAATTTTAGACGGAAGAATGGATTGTGTTTCTATTGTGGGGATTCTACTCATGTTATATCAGCATGCTCTAGGCGTACAAAGAAGCTTGATAAGTCTGTTTCCATTAGCACCATTCAGTCTAAGTTTATTTTGTCTGTAACCCTGATTTGCTCTTTGTCATCCATTGCCACGGACGCCTATGTTGACTCTGGCGCCGCTCTGAGTCTTATGGATTGGTCCTTTGCCAATCGTTGTGGTTTTGATTTAGAGCCTTTGGAGACTCTTATTCCTCTGAAGGGGATTGACTCCACCCCATTGGCTAATAATAAACCACAATACTGGACACAAGTAACCATGCGTATCAATCCGGATCACCAGGAGATTATTCGTTTCCTGGTGCTGTATAATTTACATGACGATTTGGTACTGGGATTGCCATGGTTGCAGTCTCACAACCCAGTCTTGGACTGGAGAGCAATGTCTGTGTTGAGCTGGGGATGTAAGGGTATTCATGGGGACGTACCTTTGGTTTCTATTTCGTCGTCCATTCCCTCTGAAGTCCCTGAGTTCCTCTCTGATTATCAAGACGTCTTTGACGAACCCAAGCTTGGGTCGTTACCTCCGCACCGTGAGTGCGATTGTGCCATAGATTTGATACCGGGTTGTAAATATCCAAAGGGTCGTTTGTTTAATTTGTCTGTGCCGGAACATGCTGCTATGCGGGAATATATAAAGGAGTCTTTGGAAAAGGGACATATTCGTCCATCTTCTTCTCCCTTGGGAGCTGGGTTTTTCTTTGTCTCAAAAAAAGACGGCTCTTTGAGACCATGTATTGATTATCGGCTTCTGAATAAGATCACTGTTAAGTATCAATACCCATTGCCATTGCTTACTGATTTGTTTGCTCGTATAGAGGGTGCTAAGTGGTTCTCTAAAATTGATCTTCGTGGGGCGTATAATTTGGTGCGGATCAGGCAGGGGGATGAGTGGAAGACCGCATTTAATACGCCCGAGGGCCACTTTGAGTATTTGGTCATGCCTTTTGGTCTTTCTAATGCCCCTTCAGTTTTCCAGTCTTTTATGCATGATATTTTCCGCGATTTTCTGGATAAATTTATGATAATATATCTGGATGATATTCTGATTTTTTCTGATGACTGGGACTCTCATGTCCAGCAGGTCAGGAGAGTTTTTCAGGTTCTGCGGTCTAATTCTTTATGTGTGAAGGGGTCTAAGTGCGTTTTTGGGGTCCAGAAAATTTCCTTTTTGGGGTATATTTTTTCTCCCTCTTCCATTGAGATGGATCCCGTCAAGGTGCAAGCTATTTGTGACTGGACTCAGCCCTCCTCTCTTAAGGGTCTTCAGAGATTTTTGGGCTTTGCCAACTTTTACCGCCGATTTATTGCTGGTTTTTCGGATGTCGTTAAACCACTGACTGATTTGACCAGACAAGGCGCTGATGTTGCTAATTGGTCCCCTCATGCTGTAGAGGCCTTTCAGGAGCTTAAGCGCCGTTTTGCCTCTGCCCCTGTGTTGCGTCAGCCTGATGTGAATCTGCCTTTTCAGGTTGAGGTTGACGCTTCGGAGATCGGAGCTGGGGCAGTGTTGTCGCAGAAAGGTTCCGACTGCTCCGTCATTAGGCCTTGTGCCTTCTTTTCTCGCAAATTTTCGCCCGCAGAGCGGAATTATGATGTTGGGAATCGGGAGCTTTTGGCCATGAAGTGGGCGTTTGAGGAGTGGCGCCATTGGCTCGAGGGGGCTAGACATCAGGTGGTGGTATTGACTGACCACAAAAAGTTGATTTATCTTGAGACTGCCAGACGCCTGAATCCTAGACAGGCGCGCTGGTCTTTATTTTTTTCTCGCTTTAATTTTGTGGTGTCATACCTACCGGGTTCTAAGAATGTTAAGGCAGATGCCCTTTCTAGGAGTTTTGACCCGGACTCTCCTGGTAATTCTGAACCCACAGGTATCCTTAGGGAGGGAGTAATTTTGTCGGCCGTTTCTCCTGATCTGCGGCGGTCCTTGCAAGAGTTTCAGGCGGATAGACCGGATCGTTGTCCGCCTGATAGACTGTTTGTTCCGGATGATTGGACCAGCAGAGTCATCTCTGAGGTACATTCTTCTGCATTGGCAGGTCATCCCGGAATTTTTGGTACCAGGGATTTGGTGGCAAGATCCTTCTGGTGGCCTTCTCTGTCACGAGATGTGCGAGTCTTTGTGCAGTCATGTGACGTTTGTGCTCGGGCCAAGTCTTGTAGTTCTCGGGCTAGCGGACTGCTGTTGCCCTTGCCTATTCCTAAGAGGCCTTGGACACACATCTCGATGGATTTTATTTCAGATCTGCCTGTTTCCCAGAAGATGTCTGTCATCTGGGTGGTCTGTGACCGTTTCTCTAAAATGGTCCATTTGGTTCCTCTGCCCAAGTTGCCTTCTTCTTCTGAGTTGGTTCCTCTGTTTTTTCAGAATCTTGTCCGATTGCACGGTATTCCTGAGAATATTGTTTCTGACAGAGGTACCCAATTTGTGTCTAGATTTTGGCGGGCATTCTGTGCTAGGATGGGCATAGATTTGTCTTTTTCGTCTGCTTTTCACCCTCAGACTAATGGCCAGACCGAGCGGACTAATCAGACCCTTGAGACATATCTGAGGTGTTTTGTCTCTGCTGACCAGGATGATTGGGTTGATTTTTTGCCATTGGCAGAGTTCGCCCTCAATAATCGGGCCAGTTCTTCCACCTTGGTGTCCCCGTTTTTCTGTAATTCGGGGTTTCACCCTCGATTTTCCTCCGGTCAGGTGGAATCCTCGGATTGTCCTGGAGTGGATGCGGTGGTAGAGAGATTGCATCACATTTGGGGGCAGGTTATGGACAATTTGAAGTTGTCCCAGGAGAAGACTCAGCGTTTTGCCAACCGTCATCGTCGTGTTGGTTCTCGGCTTTGTGTTGGAGATTTAGTGTGGTTGTCTTCTCGTTTTGTCCCTATGAGGGTCTCTTCTCCTAAGTTTAAACCTCGGTTCATCGGCCCTTATAGAATATTGGAGATTCTTAATCCTGTTTCTTTCCGTTTGGACCTCCCTGCGTCCTTTTCCATTCATAACGTTTTTCATCGGTCGTTATTGCGCAGGTATGAGGTACCTGTTGTACCTTCAGTTGAGCCTCCTGCTCCGGTGTTGGTTGAGGGTGAGTTGGAGTACGTTGTGGAGAAAATTTTGGACTCTCGTGTTTCCAGACGGAAACTCCAGTATCTGGTCAACTGGAAGGGTTACGGCCAGGAGGATAATTCTTGGGTCAATGCATCTGATGTTCATGCTTCTGATCTTGTTCGTGCCTTCCATAGGGCTCATCCTGGTCGCCCTGGTGGATCTGGTGAGGGTTCGGTGCCCCCTCCTTGAGGGGGGGGTACTGTTGTGAATTTGGATTCTGGGCTCCCCCGGTGGCCGCTTGTGGAATTGGACTTGTCATCCTCTTTCCTGTTTCACCTGATTCCATCAGTAGTGGGTGTCGCTATTTAAGCTCATTTCTCTGGTGGTTTCTTGCCGGTCAACAATGTTATCTGATGCCTCTCAGTGCTTGTTCCTGCTTCTAGACTACTACTAGATAAGTTGGACTTTTGTCCATGTTTTGTTTTGCCTATTTGTTCCAGTTCACAGCTGAAGTTTTGTTACTGTGTCTGGAAAGCTCTCGTTGATCAGGGATTGCTACTCTGGCGTTATGAGTTAATGCCAGAGTTTAAGGTAATCTCTGGATGGTGTTTTGTTAGCGTTTTTCTGCTGACCATGAAAGTATACTATCTGTCTTCTGCTATCTAGTAAGCGGACCTCAAATTTGCTAAGACTATTTTCCTGCTGCGTTTGTTGTTTCATCTGAACTCACCGTCATTATATGTGGGGGGCTACTGTCTTCTTTGGAATATTTCTCTAGAGGTGAGCCAGGTCTTATATTTCCCTCTGCTAGCTATTTAGGTCTTAGGCCAGAGCTGGGCATCTAGCGTTAAATAGGAAATGCTACCTGGCTATTTCTAGTTGCGCGGCAGGCTTAGTTCATGGTCAGTATAGTTCCATCTTCCGAGAGCTTGTCCCTCTATAGGCTTGCTATGATCTCTGCCTGCAGAGATCATGACACAAGGCATGACAAAACCTCCAAGGTGTGACAAGCGAGCTCAGGCCACTCTTCCATTTTTGAAGACCAAAATGCAAAAGAGTCCAAACCCTCCCTGATGACATTGATTTTGAGCTCCAGATACTCCTGCACCATCCTCTCCAGTTGTTTACAATGTGTCAGACTTGTTCTGCTGGTGCACGGGCTGGTCTAAAAAATGTGCTAAACGACTCACAGAAATTGCCTATACCACTTACACTGCTTTTTTGATGACGCCTTGACGTTCATGTGGTTAGATGTCTAGAACTGGAATGCACACTGTGTGCCTTACTAATGTCTTGGGGAAAACCACTCTTAAGATTGTGTACAAATGTGTTTCGATACTCCAGCATGCGCGCATCCCTTTATGGGGGGCAGGGCATCTGGCAAAATTAAGTCCTGTACCATGGATCTAACAGAGTGTCAACCCAGTGCTCAGCACTATTTCTAACCCTAAGAATACTGGCATCATGTTGAGATAGTGCAGCAAGATGGCACTCATGTGTTGAGTGCTTCCATGTCCACGGTGTGTTGTTGGCTGGATAACACTCAATGTTGCTTCCTCCATCCCCTCCCACTAACCATGGACAACAGAGGGGGGTCATTATCCTCTTCATCTCCTGAATGTTGCCCATCCATCACCTCTTTCTCCTCGTCCTCCTCAATTTGTTCCTTGGCTCCTGCATAATCACTAATAATTTGTCTAGTACCATGAGCCCCCATCAATCTCTGTAATCCACGCTCCCATGGCACCCACCTGTGCGAAGACAGTCCAGGACATAGAGATATTATTATGCCTTCTACCTCTTCCTCTGGGACCACCACCTCCTGATGCAGGAAAGTGTTCTCCAGCATGTAGATGACTGGAATGCAATGATGATGATGGCAGTGTCAGCCCTAAGCTTCTTAGTAGCCATTTTGAAACTGTGGAGAATAGTGCAAAGGTCTTTCATCTGTGCCCACTCCACAAACATGATTGCTCCACACTCCATATTGCATTAGCCCAGGCTATGCAAAAGGACATACTGCACCAGGGCTTGTCGCTGCTGCCACAGTTGTTGCAACAGGTGCAGAGTGGGATTCCACTGTGTTGGAGCATCGCATATCAACCGGTAGACTGAAAGATCTCTGTAGTGATGCAAGTCGATGATCTGCGGTGTGCGAACGGTGGAAGTGAGCACACAGCGACCATGCTTGCTGCAGCAAACTATCCAGACTGGAATAGTGGCAGAGAAATTACTGTACCATCAGGATGAGGACATGAGCGATGCAAGGCACGTGTGTGAGGTTGGCTTGGCGTAGGAGGCCATCGTTATCTCACACAGCCTTTCCTGGCTCCAGGTTCAGAGGAGACAGCCATTGCTCAAACTCAATCTGGATAGCTGTCCACAACTTTTCAGCTGTGTGACTGCGATCTCCAAGGTATATTAATTTAAACACTGACTGATTGTGGTGAGCCCTGGCTGCGCAGTATGGAGGCGGGGGGGTAATCTCTCTGCACTGTTGAAACATTTGTCTCATTAAAGGAGAGGTTGAGGGCACAGGGGGCAGAGGCACAAAGAGTGGAGGAAGTGTTACATACAGAGGTTTGTCCCGCAAGCCTTGGGGATTTAAAGACTTGTGGACTTGCGGTGCTTGTTCAGTTGAGTTTTCATTAACATTAACACCTAACCCACATACACAACGAACACCAATTCTATTCCTCCTTCCACCATGACCTTGCTTTTTCCATTAATATTGAATGTACACTTCCCTTCTTATAACCTGATGTTTCACATCACACCTGTCAGTCATCTGTCACCAAATGAACAATCACTATATATTTTCTTAGATAATGGGCCTGAATAACAATCTTATACCTAATAATTTTGATGAGCAAATGTAGCCTCCTGATTCCTCAGTGCAACACAGTTTTATCCCAAATGATTTGGATTAGTAAACACAGCCTCCTGGCTGAACTCCTATATTAGATTTAACTGTCATGCTGCTGTGGTGCAGTATAGCACAACCTCCACCAGAGGGAGCTTGAGAGAGTAGTGAGACTGCGTACATAGAGAAGCAACACAGAGCAGCAGTACACTAAGTGGCGAGGGAGTGGTCCGACAAGCCAAGTCAAAAAACAGAGGTAGAAGTTCCAAAGGGATCAGAAGTACACATGGTCAGGAACAAGCCAGTAGGTTCAGCAATGGTCAGGAGCGGATAAGACAAAGTCAGAAAGCAGAAGCAAGTCCGAATACAAGCCAAATAAGAAACCAGAGAATCAAACCGACAAACAGGGAGACGCTGGGAAAAGGGCAGACAGAGGGAGTCAACAGACACGGGGCAAGTCAGGGATCATAGCAAGACAAATCAAGGGCTACCAGAGTCAAGTTCACACGCTGAAGGCAGAACTATAGCTGGCACCGCCAGCAGGATGCATAGGAGCTAAATAGCAAACCTGAACCCAAAATGAGGCAGAGCAAAGTTAACCCTTGACATGATCAAGAAAGCAGAAAAAGGGCAGACAGGATTAAACCCTGAAACGAATCATGACACTAACGATTTTTAAGAGGAAATCTGGCCTTCGGATTTTTTGCTGCAACACAGTTTTATCCCAAATGAGTTGGATTAGCAAATAAGGCCTCCTGGCTGAACACCTATATTAGGCCAAACTATTTGGAAATCTGGCCTTCTGATTTCTGACTACAACACAGTTTTTGCCCAAAAGATTCTGATTAGCATATGAGGCCTCCTGTGACATCAACACAGAATTTAGTTAGATGGTGGAAGATCAATTTAACAGGGAACAGGAACCTATCTAGCTAAATGACAAATTCATTTTCATCATCACCAGCAGCAGCAGTGTGATGGTGTGATATGCTATGTGGGTATCATTTTTGTGTATATTTCTATTTTACTGATTATCATGGTGTTACTGTATCTTGTAGGATGAGTTGTTATTTGCCATCTGATATTCTCCCCACAGTTCTGTATTGTTATCTCTCCACAGGGTCAGTGAATAATGTTGTTTGCTAATATGCTAATGACATGTTGACCTAGCTTGTTGAAACAATGAGCCCAAGACCTTCCCCCTCCTGGCCTGTGAATGAGGAGGGAGACTTAAAATATCAGGGAGGTGAGACACAGAGATCAGTCGGGTGTGGAACCTTGATGTGATATCAGAGAGAAAAAAGGGAATATGGACTGTTATCCTCCGTGCTGGATTGTTGGACTTTTATTCTGTAACAGAACTGCATTCGTGTTCTGGAATATTTAATCCTTTGTGTGATGGATCGTATATATGGACCTTTCGTGTTTTGCCTAAATAAAGGTCTTGGAATTGTTCACTATTCTCTTGCTCTGTTGATTGTGTGATACCAGAGAAGGAACCCGTGACAAGCAGCACTAGCAGGAGTGGCTTCTCTGCACCTCGACACTGAAAAAGTGGTGTCAGCAAAACAAGATGTCCCCCTTTTTATATGGACAGGGACATGTGACTTTGGCAGCCAATCACTGATGACCTTGTGTCATGATGTTATGGAGGGCTTCTGAGCTCTAATTTGCTGCTGGAATGTACACACATTAAGAAAAAAAAGAACAGTCCGCCACTTCTCTAACCTCTCCTAACCCTCTCTCATCATTAATCACGTCTCCCCATCCCTCCTGTTCATCATACAGCACCAGTATCCTAGTCAAAGTGAAAACAAAAGCATTGGTGGAAGGGCAATGATTTACCTACCGAACTGTGACCAAATTTTATTGACTTTGAGTAAAAATGCTCGGGAAACTGAACATGAATCCAAATGTGCTACATTGATGCTGAACTTGAGATTGGCAAAAGTTTTCCAAACAAGTTTGCTCATTTCTAGTTATAATATGATAAATGAAGAATTACAAGCACAAATTACCCTTTAAAAATATGTCCATGTGAGAGACTGACAGCACAAAATTGAAAAAATAAAACCAATAACAAAATTAGCAAAAAATTAGATAATTTAAAGGGGTTGTCCTGTGAAAACGAGTTATTATCTATCCACAGGTTAGACAATAACGTATAGTTTGGTGGGGGTCTGATATACAGAACAAGATACTTTTATCCCCAGTTAGAACAGAGCAGTGCTCATGTTGATTCCCACATAGATCTGGATTTACTTTTTATTGTAAAAGTATATCCATTCATATATTTGTATCAAAAATGTATATTATCTGTGTGAGAGTGTTCCAGTGTTTCAGAGAAAGTATGCTTTAAAAATCCAGCTGGGGAGCATAGCCGGAAATAAGAATTGCTAGGTGCTACCCCTCGCCAGCCCTTAGTTGTTGTGTTGCAGGCTGTTGACAGGCCTCTCCCTATGTACATGCGAAGAAGAGATCTTTTCCAGTCAGTTTTTCTGAAACGCTGGAACATTTCAAAGCTGAATATACCTAAATGTGTTGGAATTATATAAAAGGTATAGCGGAGGACAAATCCTTAAAATACATGATTCTACCATTCCAAAAAAGTTGACTAATCAGAGATAAACCTTTTTCCTTCCAAAAACAAGATAAGGACGCCTGATGCAGATTATGAGTTTGATGTTATGCCATAGGGGCAAAAAGATTGTAAAATTAGTAACATCAGAACTTTTTTTTGTTTAATCCCACAGTTAAAGGGAATATGTCAGTAGGAATAAATCATCCTAAGCCGTCTATATGGGCATGCAGGTCATAGGATGCTGAATTATTATTATTATTTGTTATAATAGCACCATTTATTCCATGGCGCTTTACATGTGAGGAGGGGTATACATAATAAAAAACAAGTATAATAATCTTAATCAATACAAGACATGACTGGTACATGAGGAGAGAGGACCAGGCCCGCGAGTGCTCACAATCTACAAGGGATGGATAAGAATACAGTAGGCGAGGGTAGAGCTGATTGTGCAGCTGTTTGGTCTATCAGTGGTTACTGCAAGTTGTAGGCTTGTCGGAAGATGTAGTTCTTCAGGTTCTTTTTGAAGGTTTCCACGGTAGGCGAGGGTCTGATATGTTGTGGTAGAGAGTTCCAGAGTATGGGGGATGCGCGGGAGAAATCTTGTATGCGATTATGGGAAGAGGAGATAAGTGGGGAGTATAGAAGAAGATCTTGTGAGGATTGGAGGTTGCGTGCAGGTCACAGATGTATGGAGGAGACATGTTGTGGATGGCTTTGTATGTCACAGTTAGGGTTTTGAACTCGAGTCATTGGGTAATGGGGAGCCAGTGCAGGGATTGACAGAGGGGAAACTCTGGAGGATAGTGGGGGGACAAGTAGATTAGTTGGACAGCAGAGTTTAGAATAGATTGGAGGGGTGCGAGAGTGCTAGAGGGGAGGCCACAGAGCAGGAGGTTGCAGTAGCCAAGGCGGGAGATGATGAGGGCATGGACTAGGGTTTTTGCAGATTCTTAGTTTAGGAATGTACGGATCCAGGAAATATTTTTGAGTTGAAGTCGGCAGGAAGTAGAAAGGGCTTGGATATGTGGTTTGAAGGAGAGATCAGTGTCAAGGATTACCCCGAGGCAGCGAGCTTGTGGGACTGGGGAGAGTGGGTAGCCATTTACTTTAATGGGTAGGTCTGTTGGGGGAGTCGAGTGAGATGGGGGAAAGATGATGAATTCTGTTTTTTCCATTTTAAGTTTTAGAAATCTAGCGGAGAAGAAGGATGAAATAGCAGACATACATTATGGGATTCTGGTTAGTAGGGTGGTGATATCTGGTACAGAGATGTACATCTGTGTGTCATCGGCATAGTGATGATACTGAAAGCCATGGGACTCTATGAGCTGTCCGAGGCCAAAGGTATAGATGGAGAAGAGCAGAGGCCCTAGGACTGAACCTTGCGGGACTCCGACAGATAGGGGGCGAGGTGAGGAGGTGGTGTGTGAGTGGGAGACACTGAATGTCTGTTCTGTTAGGTACGACGAAATTCAAAATAGGTCCAAGTCAGTGATGCCAAGAGATGAGAGGGTCTGTAATAGCAGGGAATTATCCACTGTGTCAAAGGCAGAGAACAGGTCTAGGAGGAGGAGGACAGAGTAGTGTTGTTTGGCTTTGGCAGTTAATGGGTCATTGGTGACTTTAGTTGGGGCAGTTTCAGTGGAGTGATGCTGTCGGAAGCCAGATTGAAAGCGTTTGAAGAGGGAGCAGGAGGAGAGGTGGGAGGACAGTCCAAGATGGACGTGTTGTTCCAGTAGTTTTAAGGCATAGGGGAGAAGTGATATGGGGCGATAGCTAGATGCAGAGGATGAGTCAAAAGAGGGCTTTTTGAGGATAGGTGTGATTGAGACATGTTTAAAGCTTGAAGAGAAAACACCAGTTGTTAGTGATAGGTTGAAGAGATGGGTTAGGGTTGGAATGAAGACTGTGGTGAGGTTTGGGATGAAGTGGGATCTGGTCAAGTGCACAGGTGGGGAGATGTGATCTTGAGAGTGGAGAGTGGAGAGTCGATCCTTTGTAATGGTGGAGGAGTTGGTTTTGGAGGAGAAGGGCTGGGCAGTTAGGAGGAAGGGCTCTGGGGGTTGTTGACCAAAACTGTCTCTTATGTTATCGATCTTCTGCTTGTAAAATGAGGCAAAGTCTTCGGCCAAGATGAGTGGAGAGGGAGGGGGTGCTGGGGGATGGAGGAGAGAATTGAAAGTGTTGAATAACTGTTGATGGTTGTGAGACAGGGAGGATATGAGAGATGAGAATTAGGTTTGTTTTGCTGCAGCGAGTGTGGCCTTAAAAGTAGTGAAGGACTGTTTGAATGCGATGAAATGCTCATTGGAGTGGGATTTTTTCCATTTCTGCTCAGCAACCCAGGTAGCCCATCTCAGTTCTTTGGTCAGGTGGGTGTGCCAGGGCTGTCTTTTGATTTTGTGAGCTTTGGTATGTGTGAGAGGGGCAACAGATTCCAGAGCTACAGCTATTGTGGTGTTATATAAGGCTGCAGTGGTATCCGCATTGTGTAGGGAACTTATGTCTATAAAAATGAGGAGGGATTCAGAGAGTGAATGTAGATCGAGAGTGAATGATATCTTCGATCCAATGTCGTATTCCAGAAAAATGCACATTTTTCTTAATATGTAAATTAACTTTTAAGATCTATGGACTGGATATAGATCTCCTTGAGAATCTGCTTCCAGAGCTTATTTTAAATGAATGGGAGAGTTACCAGTGTGATACATGTAGATCAAGAGAGCAGACAGTCAGTATATGACTCACAGTGGTAACAGTGGTATCAGTTTCAAAATGTTTTGCCACAACTGTACATCAACAGAATCATGAAGCTCAATGGTTGGCTACAGAGGTTATGAGCGCTGTAGACTTGATATTACCACTGGAAACAATCAAAGACTGGAGCAATATTGGAGAGGTGTCACTGGACCTATAGAGAGTAAAAAAATAAAAACCCGTTTGCTATGTTATACATCTCTATACACATGGAATAATACAAGTTAAAACAGGGCAACTTTTAATTGTCTAATTTTTCAAATAAATTGGTAATTGCAATGCTTCATGTTAAAAGATGGAAAATGACTTTGTGTTCCAAATACTTGTGGACTGACTGTGGCCATTATGAATATCCATGTATGATTATATTACTATATGTATGCATGGTGGTTTCTGATCATAGATTTCATGTTCAATATCTGTTACAACAAGCTTTCTCAGTATTTGAAGAATGATAGGAATGTAACTAGGATTGTGATCACAAGCCCGTTGCTAGTGCAAAAACTGCTCACATACATGCACTTATAATTGCTCTCAGATTATGAGAATCAGCATTTTCCTCCTAATCTCTAAGGCCTCATTCTGACGTCCGTGCATTATGTACATGTTCAATCCAGGATTTTCAGATGTGCCAAATCTGTCTCAGTGGTGCACGCTATTTGACAGATTTGGCATATCTTTGGTAACTTTACTTCCTCTTTTATTCCATCTTTTGGGTGATACAATTTAGACTAGCCTCTTGTGCTTAAAAACTGGCACATCTTAAAGTTGAGGCCTCATTTCTAGACATTTTTGCAAACTGTCTATCAAGGCAATGACATCTATTCTTTTGGGAAGGAATGATAAATATGTATTAAATGATTTGTTCAAGAATTGTGGTGCACATTAAGCCTGAATTCTGGTACTGCAGTAATAATAATAAATAATAATCTATATTTTTATATAGCGCTAACATATTCCGCAGTGCTTAACAGTTTGCACACATTGTCATCGCTGTCACCAATGGGGCTCACAATCTAAATTCCCTATCAGTATGTCTTTGGAATGTGGGAGGAAACCGAAGAACCTGGAAGAAACCCACGCAAACACGAGGAGAACATACAAACTCCTTGCAGATGTTGTCCTTGCTGGGATCTTCCCTATTGTATGGGTTTAATAGAATTTTTTTTCCAGATTCTTCCATCAACATAAAGCTTATGCTATATCAACATGACCCGAATGCCCTCTGAGCAAGAAAGAAAGCATTGCTTTAGAACTGCACAAAGAACAAAGATCTTACTTTTTGGAGAAATGTCCTTTGGTCTGATGAATCAAAAATGAAATTGTTTAGTTATAATGACCATCATTATATTGAGAGGAAATAGGGGGAGGCTTACAAGCCAAAGAACAACATCTCAATCATGAAGCACATCTGTGGCATTATAACATTGTATGGGTTCTTTCCTGCAAGAGGGACTAGTGCACTACACTAGGAAACTTATGTGAGGATTAGGGTTGAGCGAAACGGATCGGTCATTTTCATAAGTCGCTGACTTTTGGCAAAGTCGGGTTTCATGAAACCCGACCCCATCCCAGCGTGGGATCGGCCATGCGGTACACGATCTTCGCGCCAAAGTCGCGTTTCATATGACGCTTAAAGCGCCATTTTTCAGCCAATGAAGGTGCACGCAGAGTGTGGGCAGCGTGATAACATAGGTCCTGGTCCCCACCATCTTAGAGAAGGACATGGCAGTGATTGGCTTGCTTTCTGCGGCGTCACAGGGGCTATAAAGGGGCGTTCCCGCCGACCGCCATCTTACTGCTGCCGATCTGAGCGTAGGGAGAGGATGGTGTCGCTTCGTCAGAAGCAGGGATAGCGTTAGGCAGGGTAAATTGACCCCAAAACCGTTTGTGCTGTAGCGATTTCCACTGTCCAACACCACCTTTTATTTGCAGGGACAGTGGAGGCTAGATTTCTCTTCATCAGCTCTGTAGGTTATAAGGCTCCCTGATAGCTGCGTTGCTGTGTGTACGCCGCAGTGCAAAGCAACTGCTTTTTTCAAAGCACAAATCCTGTTGTTCCTTCTTTTCTGCACAGCTATCTTGTTTGTTTGTCCACGCTTTTGACTTTTGTGCGCAGCACTCCTTTTTATTGCTGCCTGCCACACTTTTCTGAGATTACTGTAGGGAGATAGTAATTGTAGTACTTTTTTTTTTTTTGTTATATCTCTTCAAGCCACTTTCTGCCACAGAAAACCTACTGTATAACAGTGTGCCTGATTTCTTCCTAATTCTCCCATAAAACAAAAAAAAAAGTGGGAGATTAAGACTGGCAAATCTGCAGTAGTGCCAGTCGCTTCTGTGAGCGGTCATGTGACTGCCTACGTCACACAGGTCCTGCGCACTATCCGGATCACCGCTTACACTCCACGCGGCGCCGGTAACGCTGGACCCCCGCTCTTCTCAGAGGGTTAGTTCCAGGTGGCTGCTACCGGCCGGGGCAGCCACTAGTTTGGATACACGTACTATTACCTGGACTCAGCAGGAGAAGAACACACGCATTACTCCAGCCTTCTTATTTGGTGAACACGGATTACTTCAGTCTTCTCATCTATGTGAACTGCTACCAGCAAAGGTAGGGCAAATAAACTCCAATGTATCCTATTGACGGCCTTCCTGGGTTATACTGATAGCATTTTATACGGTCTCTTATCCATATTTGTGGGAGTTTTTTGTGTGTTGCTCCTTTTACTCTTGTCACTACCCAGCACGTACCAGTATATACATAAGTATATACACTATTCTTTTTTATACAGTATTTTCTTACAGGCTATTTGTGGAAGCCTGTTGGTGTCGCTGCGGGTAGCTGTTAAGTTTTGTGACACTTTTTTGCGCCACCATATTTTGTATTTTATTTTCACAAATCTGCATTAGTGCCAGTCCTGTGTGTGGCTTCTGTCTTTTTTTTCTGCCACAGAAAACCTACTGTATAACAGTGTGCCTGATTTCTTCCTACTTCTCCCATAAAACAAAAAAAAAAGTGGGAGATTAAGACTGGCAAATCTGCATTAGTGCCAGTCCTGTGTGTAGCATCTGTCTTTTTTTCTGCCACAGAAAACCTACTGTGTAGCAGTGGGCCTGATTTCTTCACAATTCTCACATAAAACAAAAAAAGTTTGAGATTAAGACTGGCAAATCTGCATTAGTGCCAGTCCTGTGTGTGGCATCTGTCTTTTTTTTTCTGCCACAGAAAACCTACTGTATAACAGTGTGCTTGATTTCTTCCTAATTCTCCCATAAAAAAAAAAAAAGTGGGAGATTAAGACTGGCAAATCTGCAATAGTGCCAGTCCTGTGTGTGGCTTCTGTCTTTTTTTCTGCCACAGAAAACCTACTGTGTAACAGTGTGCCTGATTTCTTCCTAATTCTCCCATAAAACCAAAAAAAAAGTGGGAGATTAAGACTGGCAAATCTGCAGTAGTGCCAGTCCTGTGTGTGGCATCTGTCTTTTTTTTCTGCCACAGAAAACCTACTGTGTAGCAGTGGGCCTGATTTCTTCACAATTCTCCCATAAAACAAAAAAAAAAGTGGGAGATTAAGGCTGGCAAATCTGCAGTAGTGTCAGTCCTGTGTGTGGCATCTGTCTTTTTTTTTCTGCCACAGAAAACCTACTGTGTAGCATTGGGCCTGATTTCTTCACAATTCTCCCATAAAACAAAAAAAAAGTGGGACATTAAGACTGGCAAATCTGCATTAGTGCCAGTCCTGTGTGTGGCTTCTGTCTTTTTTTTTCTGCCACAGAAAACCTACTGTATAACAGTGTGCCTGATTTCTTCCTAATTCTCCCATAAAACAAAAAAAAGTGGGAGATTAAGACTGGCAAATCTGCATTAGTGCCAGTCCTGTGTGTGGCATCTGTCTTTTTTTTTCTGCCACAGAAAACCTACTGGGTAGCAGTGGACCTGATTTCTTCACAATTCTCCCATAAAACAAAAAAAAAGTGGGAGATTAAGACTGGCAAATCTGCAGTAGTGCCAGTCCTGTGTGTGGCATCTGTCTTTTTTTTCTACCACAGAAAACCTACTGTGTAGCAGTGGGCCTGATTTCTTCACAATTCTCCCATAAAACAAAAATAAGAGTGGGAGATTAAGATTGGCAAATCTGCATTAGTGCCAGTCCTGTGTGTGGCATTTATTTATTTTTTTTCTGCCACAGAAAACCTACTGTGTAACAGTGGGCCAGATTAAATCACTTGTCTCACATATCCCCCCCAAAAATTAAAATAAAGGGAGAATAATCTTGCCAAACCTGTGCATGTGTGCGAGTGCTGTCTGTGGTATCTGTCAGTCATTTTGTGCCACAGGAACTATACCGTGATATAGTGGGCCTGATTCAATCCTTTGTCTCCCATATAAAAAAAAAGAGGGACATTTCTATTGCCAGTGTGTGCATCTGCGTCAATCCGGCTAGTGCCATATCTGCCAGCCTCTTTCTGCTAATCAAACTGTGTATTGTGTAATACAGTGGGCCTGATTTTTCCCTGCATTCTCCCACACATAAAGAGGGACATTTCTATTGGCAGAGTTTTGATCTGCGTCACTCCTGTTAGTGCCATATCTGCCAGCCTCTTTCTGCTAATCAAACTGTGTTGTTGTGTAATACAGTGGCCCTGATTTTTCACTGCATTCTCCCACACACAAAGAGGGACATTTCTATTGCCAGTGTTTTTATCTGCGCCACTCCTGTTAGTGCCATATCTGCCAGCCTCTTTCTGCTAATCAAACTGTGTTGTTGTGTAATACAGTGGGCCTGATTTTTCCCTGGATTCTCCCACACATAAAGAGGGACATTTCTATTGCCAGTGTGTGCATCTGCGTCACTCCTGTTAGTGCCATATCTGCCAGCCTCTTTCTGCCAATCAAACTGTGTTGTTGGTTAATACAGTGGCCCTGATTTTTCACTGCATTCTCCCACACACAAAGAGGGACATTTCTATTGCCAGTGTTTTTATCTGCGTCACTCCTGTTAGTGCCATATCTGCCAGCTTCTTTCTGCCAATCAAACTGTCTAGTGTAATACAGTGGGCCTCATTTTTCACTGCATTCTCCCACACATAAAAAAGGGAGAATTACATTCCCAACAAGTTCACGCACACCTTGTACCTGGTTTTACAGGACCACATAACGGTTGTTAGTTTGGTAACATTTTTCCAAAAATGAGGAAGTCTGGTGGAAGAGGTCGTGGCCGTGGGCGGTCATTGGCAGCTGGTAATGATGGTAGTGGTGGTGGTCGTGGAGCATCAGGTGGTCATGGGAAAAGCAGTATAGCCCCTAAGTCTCGAGTTGTTGAGCCAGCGTCATCGTCTGGCTGCACAAGGCCTCGAAGGCTCCCTTTCTGGGAGTAGGAAAACCGCTTTTGAAGCCGGAGCAGCAGGAACAAGTATTGGCTTTCATTGCTGACTCTGCCTCTAGCTCTTTCGCCTCTTCCTCGGAAAGTGCCAAATGTCAGAGCAGTGCGTTGTCAGTGGATGCTCCTGGTCAGGAAAAAGTCGCTTCCTTATGTCCTTCACCCAGAACAACAGTGAAGGATGCGTCAGGCGACACAACTGGTTACTCCATGGAGCTCTTTACACATACCGTGCCTGGGTTAGAAAGGGAAATTGTTAACAGGCCATGCCCATTACAAGATGAATCGGACATGGAGTGCACAGATGCACAGCCACAGCCAGATTATTATGCTGTTCCTTTGACTCAGATCAGAACATTGCCCTCGCAGTGTACTGATCCAGAATCTGACCCTGATGAGACTATGGAGCCCCGTCACGAACGCTATAGCACCGGCTTACATGGTGACCCAGAGGAAGGTGCACAGATGATAGAAGAGGAGGTCATAGATGACCCTGTTGTTGACCCCGATTGGCAGCCATTAGGGGAACAGGGTGCAGGCGGCAGTAGCTCTGAAGCGGAGGAGGAGGAGCCGCAGCAGGCATCAACATCGCAACAGGTTCCATCTGGCAGGCCCGTATCTGGCCAAAAACGTGTGGCAAAACCAAAACCAGTTGTAGGACAGCGTGGCCATCAGGTTAAAGTAGCTCAGTGTGCAATGCCTGAAAAGGTATCCGATAGGAAGAGTGCAGTCTGGAATTTTGTTAACCAAGATCCCAATGATCAGCGCAAAGTCATCTGTAAGAAATGCTCAAGGACCTTCAGCAGAGGTCAGAATGTTAAAAATTTAAATACAAGTTGCATGCATAGACATTTAACCACCATGCACTTGCAAGCCTGGACAAACTACCAAACGTCCCTTAACGTTGTAGCACCCTCTCACAATGAAGCTAATCAGCAAGGCGACATCCCTTCCCTCACTGTAAGCCCACCGTTTACCACACCACCTGCAGGTAATGTTGCGGTTTCGTCGCAAGGCCAAAGCAGTCAGGGAATCACCAGGTTCATGGTTGGAAAAACTGTATGTAGGGCACCATCAAGAATACCATCACCAACCCTCTCTCAGTCACCCATGTCCACCGGCACCCCCGCTAGTTCCACCGTATGCAGCTCCCCAGTCCAGCTCACTCTACATTAGACTCTCATTAGGAAAAGGAAGTACTCATCCTCGCATCCGCGTACACAGGGTTTGAACGCCCACATTGCTAGACTAATCTCGTTAGAGATGATGCCCTACCGGTTAGTTGAAACCGAAGCTTTCAAAGCCCTGATGGACTACGCTGTACCATGCTACGAGCTACCCAGTCGACACTTCTTTTCGAGAAAAGCCATCCCAGCCCTCCACCAGCATGTAAAAGACCGCATTGTCCATGCGCTCAGGCAATCTGTGAGTAGAAAGGTGCACCTGACAACAGATGCATGGACCAGTAGGCATGGCCAGGGGCATTACGTTTCCATCACGGCACACTGGGTTAATGTGGTGGATGCAGGGTCCACAGGGGACAGTAATATTGGGACAGTTCTGCCTAGCCCACGGTCTATGAAACAGTTGGCTGTAGGCGTTGGACCCCCCTCCTCCTCCTCGTTCTCCAGCAGAAGCAAGAGCTCGTCCACAGACGACCACTCCATCCACAGCTGCCACTGTTGCACACGAGGTGTCCAATTATGGAACAGCTAGTGGCAAGCGTCAGCAGGCTGTATTGCCAATGAAGTGTTTGGGCGACAACAGACACACCGCGGAAGTTCTGTCCGAGTTCTTGCAGCAAGAAACTCGGTCATGGCTGGGCACTGTACATCTTGAGGCAGGCAAGGTAGTGAGTGATAACGGAAGGAATTTTATGGCTGCCATAGCCCTTTCACAACTGAAACACATTCCTTGCCTGGCTCACACCTTAAACCTGGTGGTGCAGTGCTTCCTGAAAAGTTATCCGGGGTTACCCGACCTGCTGCTGAAAGTGCGCAGACTTTGCTCTCACATCCGCCGTTCGCCCGTACACTCCAGCCGTATGCAGAACCATCAGCGGTCTTTGAACCTTCCCCAGCATAGCCTAATCATCGACGTTGCAACAAGGTGGAACTCCACACTGCACATGCTTCATAGACTGTGCGAACAGAGGCGTGCTGTTATGTATTTGTGGGAGGATACACATACACGGGCAGGCAGTTGGATGGCAGACATGGAGTTGTCAGCTGTGCAGTGGTCGAAGCTCCAAGACCTGTGTCAAGTCCTTCAGTGTTTTGAGGAATGCACACGGCTGGTTAGTGCAGACAATGCCGTAATAAGCATGAGCATCCCCCTAATGCGTCTGCTGATGCAAAGTTTGACGCACATAAAGGAACAGGCGTCTGCAGCCGAGGAGGAGGGAAGCCTTGATGACAGTCAGCCATTGTCTGCTCAGGGAAGTCTACAGGACGAGGTGGCGGGCGAAGAGGAGGAGGACGAGGAGGATGATGGGGATGACTATTTTTTTGATGAGGAAGCCTCTCAGGGGGCAATAGAAACTGCTGGCGGTGCAAGGCCGGGTTCAGGGTTTTTAAGGGAGACAAGTGACGTTGATTTGCCAGAAAGTGCTCCTCAACCCAGCATATGCACTGACTTGACAACTGGAACATTGGCCCACATGGCGGATTATGCCTTGCGTATCCTCAAAAGGGACCCACGCATTTTAAAAATGATGACAGATGACGATTACTGGTTGGCCTGCCTCCTTGATCCTCGCTATAAAGGCAAATTGCAAAATATCATGCCACATGAGAACCTCGAACAGATATTGGCAACCAAACAAGCTACTCTTGTAGACCGTTTGATTCAGGCATTCCCAGCACACAGCGCCGGTGATGGTTCTCACACGAGCTGCAGGGGGCAACAGGGCAGAGGTGTTAGAGGTGCACAGATCAGAAGTGGCGTAGGACAGAGGGGTTTTCTGACCAGGTTGTGGAGTGATTGACCGCAGACACGACAAGTACAGCAGCATCCATTCAAAGTGACAGGAGACAACATTTGTCCAGTATGGTTACTAACTATTTTTCCTCCATTACCGATGTTCTCCCTCAACCGTCATTCCCCTTTGACTACTGGGCATCCAAAATAGACACCTGGCCTGAATTGGCTGAATATGCATTGCAGGAGCTTGCTTTCCCAGCAGCTAGTGTGCTGTCAGAAAGAGTATTCAGTGCTGCTGGTTCAATACTGACCGAAAAAAGGACTCATCTGGCTACCCAAAATGTTGATGATCTAACCTTCATTAAAATGAACCACTCATGGATTTCAAATTATTTTGCCCCACCTTTCCCGGCTGACACCTAGCTTTCCTGTAAAAAGGTCTTGCTTTGGGACTGGTGTTACTGACTGTTCCAATCTCGTAATTTGCAGCTGCTGTTTGTCAAGCATACGACATCTTTACACCTCCCTAAATGCCCTAACTCCCCCCAGGGGGCCGTGGTCTCGCCACTTGTGGCAAGCACCCTTCAGAGTGCCGTTTGTTTGAAGAGGTGGGTGTGCCCACTTTTGGTCGACGGCACTGGCACTGGGTCCCTCATAGTACAATGAAGTGTCTCTGGCGGTGGTGGTGTGCACCCAACGTCAGACACACCGTTGTAACATGAGGGGCCCTGGGCTTGTACCACCGGCCAGGAGAGAGTGTCCCCCCCAAGGTAAAACAGTGCTCTACCACTTGCAAAATTATCTGGCGCTGCTCCACCACTTTTTAGTCTATGCGCTGAAATCCTTCCATGCCTGGCACAGACAATAACAATTTGTTGACTTGTATGATGCTAGTTAAAATAGTCAGGGGCCCTGTCCTACATTTACACCAGTAAATACTTTGCGCAAATTTACAATGTCTGAAAGTCAGCATAGGAGCACACCCCTGTACCTAAGTATGCCACCCTTTTTTTTTGGGGGGGTTGGTTTTTTTTTGGGAGACATTAACATCTAGTTTGTTTTTGGGAGTACTTACTGTGTCAGACACTCCTTCCAATTGTCCTCCACTAACCACACCAATGCTGCCTGTGTACCCCTGTTGCCAAATTTAAGCTGCATAGAGCCTATTTTATTATTTTAGGCCTAGGAAGTCTGTCTGCGGTCCCTCCTTCCAATTGTCCTCCACTGACCACACCAATGCTGCCTGTGTACCCCTGTTGCCAAATTTAAGCTGCATAGAGCCTATTTTATTATTTTGGGCCTAGGAAGTCTGTCTGCGGTCCCTCCTTCCAATTGTCCTCCACTGACCACACCAATGCTGCCTGTGTACCCCTGTTGCCAAATTTAAGCTGCATAGAGCCTATTTTATTATTTTAGGCCTAGGAAGTCGGTCTGCGGTCCCTCCTTCCAATTGTCCTCCACTGACCACACCAATGCTGCCTGTGTACCCCGTTGCCAAATTTAAGCTGCATAGAGCCTATTTCATTATTTTAGGCCTAGGAAGTCTGTCTGCGGTCCCTCCTTCCAATTGTCCTCCACTGACCACACCAATGCTGCTTGTGTACCCCTGTAACCAATTTAAAACTGCATAGAGCCTATTTTATTATTTTAGGCCTAAAAAAAGTCTGTCTGCGGTCCCTCCTTCCAATTGTCCTCCACTGACCACACCAATGCTGCCTGTGTACCCCTGTTGCCAAATTTAAGCTGCATAGAGCCTATTTTATTATTTTAGGCCTAGGAAGTCTGTCTGCGGTCCCTCCTTCCAATTGTCCTCCACTGACCACACCAATGCTGCCTGTGTACCCCTGTTGCCAAATTTAAGCTGCATAGAGCCTATTTTATTATTTTAGGCCTAGGAAGTCTGTCTGCGGTCCCTCCTTCCAGTTGTCCTCCACTGACCACACCAATGCTGCATGTGTACCCCTGTTGCCAAATTTAAGCTGCATAGAGCCTATTTTATTATTTTAGGCTTAGGAAGTCTGTCTGCGGTCCCTCCTTCGAATTGTCCTCCACTGACCACACCAATGCTGCCTGTGTACCCCTGTTGCCAAATTTAAGCTGCATAGAGCCTATTTCATTATTTTAGGCCTAGGAAGTCTGTCTGCGGTCCCTCCTTCCAATTGTCCTCCACTGACCACACCAATGCTGCCTGTGTACCCCTGTAACCAATTTAAAACTGCATAGAGCCTATTTTATTATTTTAGGCCTAGGAAGTCTGTCTGCGGTCCCTCCTTCCAATTGTCCTCCACTGACCACACCAATGCTGCCTGTGTACCCCTGTTGCCAAATTTAAGCTGCATAGAGCCAATTTTATTATTTTAGGCCTAGGAAGTCTGTCTGCGGTCCCTCCTGCCTATTGTCCTCCACTGACCACACCAATGCTGCCTGTGTACCGCTGTTGCCAAATTTAAGCTGCATAGAGCCTATTTTATTATTTTAGGCCTAGGAAGTCTGTCTGCGGTCCCTTCTTCCAATTGTCCTCCACTGACCACACCAATGCTGCCTGTGTACCCCTGTTGCCAAATTTAAGCTTCATAGAGCCTATTTTATTATTTTAGGCCTAGGAAGTCTGTCTGCGGTCCCTCCTTCCAATTGTCCTCCACTGACCACACCAATGCTGCCTGTGTACCCCTGTAACCAATTTAAAACTGCATAGAGCCAACTTTTTTAGTTAACACATACTACCTTTGTCTGTCTGCGCCACTAAATCACGCTGTCCTCCACTGAAAAAGCTGAGCTTCAACCTTCAGGCTCTCATTAAGTATTTTTAAATGTAACACTGCAGTTGCCCTACTACTTGGGTTGGGGCCTAGTAACGGTGTCTGCCGCTCCTTGGTGTTCTCCTCCTCCTTGGTGTTCTCCTCCAGGTTTCCTTGTCTGAGCTTCAACCTTCTGGCTCTCATTAAGTATTTTTAACTGTAACACTTTTGTTGCCCTACTACTTGGGTTGGGGCCTAGTAACGGTGTCTGCCGCTCCTTGGTGTTCTCCTCCTCCTTGGTGTTCTCCTCCAGGTTTCCTTGTCTGAGCTTCAACCTTCAGGCTCTCAATAAGTATTTTTAAATGTAACACTGCAGTTGCCCTACTACTTGGGTTGGGGCCTAGTAACGGTGTCTGCCGCTGCTTGGTGTTCTCCTCCACTGAACAAAGCAGTGCCGCCTGTTTCCTACTGTTAGCAATTTAGAACTGCATTTAGCCTAGTTACTTATTTGGCCCTACTCACTGTGTCAGCCTCTCATTACAGTTGTCCTCCACTGAACAAAGCAATGCCGCCTGGTTAGTCCTGTTACCAATTTTGAACTGCATTTAGGCCACTTTATTATTTGGGCCTAGATCTGTGTTTCCTCCTCATCCTGCCCATTGCCCAGCCACTGCTAGATTAGCCCGCTGGTACATTGACCCAGACCACTACATTCCCCTTGCACTCTACACAGCCTGAATCTGACCCTGCTGAAAGTCTGGTTCCTCTTCCCGCATACTATACCACCTTACACGGGGACAAAGAGGAAGGTGCAGGTCAAAGTGCAGGTTCCTTCATCAGGTGGGGGGGCCCACTCGTTGGCGACGTCACTGGCACAGGGCCCCTCATAGTACGCAAAAGTGTCGCTGCCGGTGGGAGGCGCCCCCGCCGTGCAAACACACCGCCGTACTGTGAGGGGCCCTGTGCCAGTGCCAATGCGAACGAGTGGGACCCCCTGCTTGCTCAGGATCACAGCACTTGCAATGTTGCAATACTTACCTCTAACTGCTCCACCGCCGTGACGTAGTCCACGTTTCCTGGGCCCACTAAAAACTTGAACCAGCCCTACCCCCCACAACTTTAGCCAAATGACCCCCCAATTTTCAATGGCTACCTATTATTGTAAGGTAAATTAAGATTGACAAGCTTAAGTAACAAGAATTGATGTTTTTGGCATTAAAATGGGCACTGTAGGTGTTTTCCTGGCCTCCACTCACTGCCGACTATGCTTCCCCATTGACTTGCATTGGGTTTCGTGTTTCGGCCGAACAACGACCCCGACTTTTCAAGAAGATCGGCCGATTTCACTCGACTCGACTTTTGACAAAGTCGGGTTTCGCAAAACCCGACTCGACCCCAAAAAAGTAAAACTCGCTCAACCCTGAGGATATCTCTATTCATATGCCAAGAAGTTGAAGCTAGTGCACAAATGGACATTGATGACCCAAAGCATTCTTCCAAAATTACAGTAAAATGGTTTGAATACCACAAAGTGAAGGTAATGGTGTGGTTATCATAAAGCCCTTACCTCAAGCCCATAAAACAATATAGGCAGATCAGAAAAAGTGTGTGTGAGCAAGGCGGTCTACAAACTGACTCAGTTATGCCAGTTCTCTTAGCAGGAATGGGCCAAAATTTCAGCGACCTAATTTGAAAAGCTTACGGAAAGCTACTCAAGCCATGTGACCCAAATTAGACAATTCAAAGGGAATCTGTCATCTGGATTTTGCCACCTAATCTGAGAGCAGCATAATGTAGAGATTCTGATTCTAGTGATGTGTCACTTATTGGGCTGCTTGATGTCTTTTGATAAAATCGCTCTTTTATCAATAGGAGATTATCACTAAAGGACTAGTAAATGTGGTGCCATGTAGCCCTTCATATTCATAAAATTGCAATAGTTTGACAACTACATGCATGAATTGGCACATGCGGGATCAACATGCCTTAGTCGGGGAATCTCACTGCACTAAAATGCCGACTAGTTTTATGGCTATGCACAGTGTAAACAGTGTTGCCATTTTCTGAGACTCATAATTATTTTTTTTTATTTTTCTCTCCAGACAGATCAGTCAGGGCTGTTGTTTTGTGCACTGAGTGTATTGTTTTTATTTATACCATTTTAAAGTGCATATGATGTCTTAATTGCTTTTTATTGTTTGTTTTTTTAAGGGAAGCACTGCAACAGTAAGGTGACAATTTGGTTACTTTAATTTTATTTTCAACATAAAAAATGAACCTGTCAACAACAAAAAAAATGCTGTCCAGTCGTCTGGCATCATGTTAGAGAGCAGGATGAGTGGAGCAGATTGATATATAGTTCTGTGAGAAAAGACTCAGTGTAACTTATGTTTTAATTATTTAATACTGTGCTCTTTCTGAGACTTTTTGACCAATGGACGGACAACTATCTTTATATTAACTTTTATATAAAGATAGCTGTTAGTCACTGATAGGACCACTCACTGGCCAGAGATGTTTATATGATGAAAGCGCACGATCTTTTTCCACAAAACTATATAACAGTCAGCTCGTTTCCTCTTACTCTCTAATATGATGCCTGAGATTGGCTGCATTTTCATGTGATGGGGTCTCTTTTTTTGTACATGACCATATATGTTTCTTTTTTTTTAGATTTAGTGTTTTTTTATTTATATAACTTTTTTTTATTTTACTTTACTTTTTTGGCACCATATGGGACTTGAACCAGTGATTGCGAATACTGTATACTGCAGTCAATGAAAAATTGGCAGTGGCATTCCAATAGTTATAATGAGGCAAGCGGAGAACGTTGTGGTCGCTTTAGTTACAGGCAGGTATTGGCTATGTAACACAGCTAGCATCTGCATGGTATGAAGCAGGCTCAGCTCCTGAGCCAGCTTCAAACATTCCTTATTGACCTATGTTTGTCCTAGGCAGTTAAGGGGTTAATTAATGTGGCTAGGGTGTATGTATATTTCATGAAGGATTATGCAGCTACATGCTAATGCGCTAATATTCAACTACGTCACCTCCATCATATGATGTTTGGATTGCCAGTATCAGATTTTTTTTGAGGGTCCAAAATGTAATTATGTTGTTGGTACCCCTTCGGCATTACCAAAATGTTTCACTATTTTATGTTTCAGTGTTGTCAGAAAAAAATAATAATAAAGAAAATAAAAATTGAAGTTGGCAAATGTAGGCCTGTCTGCCTCCTCTATCTGTATAGACAGTTACACAACTTTACATCATGTAATAGAGGAGGTGAGTGGTTTGAGTATTAAGCATTAGCATGTAAGTAGGGAAAAATAAATGCTATGTGTAATCACATACATAAGATGATGAAAATGAGCGTGATTCTTTTTCCACTGTACCACCCAGATAAAAATGTGCATTTACACTGGCTTCATTCTCACATTCAATTATATCAGATAGCGTGAGTTAGTTTGACTGTTTGTACTATGTGTGTCATATTGGTATTTACAGTGCAGACATTTCCTTGTACCCATATGTCTCATGTTTAATGTGTTATCTCCAAATAACATACTTTGTACTGGGTGTATGGCATGTCATTGAGGAAGTGTTTTATGGTAAATAAGAACAGTAATATAAATATAAACCTTATATTCAAATATGTTAACTTAAAATACAAGGAATAATCTACTAATATAGGTAATATGCATACAGATTTCATGCCACAGTTCTGAGGTTTAGATCAGCTGGCATTGCAAGAATTTATGATGGCAGCTTGTCTGCAAACTATCTCGCATCACTTCATAAGTGTGATGAGATTATATGATTATTTTGATTACAACAGCTAAGGCATTTTATCATCTTTTCAAAAAAATTCTAAGAGATAATTGTATTTAATAAATAAAGATGATCTTTTCTTATCTAAGCTTTGTTTTTAACGGAAGGTTAAAGATCCCCACAGAAAGTAAACTAAAGTTGTCCCAGACCACCTATACAGTCAGGATCAGGTGACACTCCAATGTATATGGGGGGCCTTCCAACTCTCCCCCAACAGATGGAATCAGGGGAGATAAGGATCTGTCCTGTTGGATTTCTAACATCAGATCCTTTTTTTCTTCCAGAGATAAAGCTCTGGAAGAGAAGTCTGGCAGCGGCTCTCTCATAGAGAGCATAGGAGTACTCGGAAACAGGAGAGAAGCCAGACGTCTGTGCTGAATGAATGCTAGCTGTCATGATTCTCAATGGCGAGAGAACATAGCCCAGCATATATGAGAACTAGCTCTTGGAAGATGGAAACTATACTGACCATGAACTAAACCTGCCGCACAACTAGAAGTGGCCGGGTAGCATGCCTACGTTTTTTTATCCCTAGATGCCCAGCGCCAGCCGGAGAACTACCTAATCCTAGCAGAGGAAAAGACAGTCCTGGCTCACCTCTAGAGAAATTTTCCCAAAAGGCAGACAGAGGCCCCCACATATATTGGCGGTGATTTTAGATGAAATGACAAACGTAGTATGAAAATAGGTTTAGCAAAATCGAGGTCCGCTTACTAGATAGCATGAAGACAGAAAGGGCACTTTCATGGTCAGCAGAAAACCCTATCAAAACACCATCCAGAAATTACTTTAAGACTCTAGCATTAACTCATAACACCAGAGTGGCAATTTCCGCTCACAAGAGCTTTCCAGACACAGTAACGAAACAGCAGCTGTGAACAGGAACAAAATGCAAAAACACACAAGGACAAAAGTCCAACTTAGCTGGGAGTTGTCTAGTAGCAGGAACATGCACAGAAAGGCTACTGATTACATTGTTGACCGGCATGAAACTGACAGAGGAGCAAGGTTATATAGCGACTCCCACATCCTGATAGGAGCAGGTGAACAGAGGGGATGATGCACACAAGTTAAATTCCACAAGTGGCCACCGGGGGAGCCCAGAATCCAATTTCACAACAGCTAGCTAAGGAAAACTGTTATCTATTGATTATAGGGGTTTATAGAGAATATATCAATACTGATTTATTGACCAGTATTGACCAGAAGGAAGCCAGAAGACTGTCTGTTTGGCAAACAATAACCTGCTATACTTTTTTTTACAGTGTGGAACAATTAACTTTTTTTGGAAGCATCCAGGAGAAATGGGCTTTTATGGGTGACAAACAATAGGTAGTTAATAAGGCACATGGTTCTGTATTGGAAATGCAGGTATAGGTTCCAAAGCAAGATATACAGGTGCTTCTCACAAAATTAGAATATCAGCAAAAAGTTAAATTATTTCAGCTTTTCAATCCAAAATATGAAACTCATATATTATATAGAGTCATTGCAAACAGAGTGATCTATTTCAAGTGTTTATTTCTGTTAATGTTGATGATTATGGCTTACAACCAATAAAAACCCAAATGTCATTATCTCAGTAAATTAGAATAATTAACAAAAACACCTGCAAAGGCTTCCTAAGTGTTTAAATAGGTTAGCTCCACAATCATGGGAAAGACTGCTGACTTGAAAGATGTCCAAAAGGCAGTCATTGACACACTCCACAAGGAGGATAAGCCACAAAAGGTCATTTTAAAGAATCTGGCTGTTCACAGAGTGCTGTATCCAAGCATATTAATGGAAAGTTGAGTGGAAGGAAAAAGTGTGGTAGAAAAAGGTGCACTAGCAACTGGGATAACCACAGCCTTGAAATGATTGTTAAGAAAAGGCCATTCAAACATTTGGGGGAGATTCACAAGGAGTGGACTGCTGCCGGAGTCATTGTTTCAAGAGTCAAGACACAAAGATGTATGCAGGACATGGTCTACAAGTGTTGCATTCCTTGTGTCAAGCCACTCATAACCAATAGACAACGCCAGAAGCGTCTTACCTGGGCCAAGGAGAAAAAGAACTGGACTGTTGCTCAGTGGTCCAAGGTGTTGTTTTCAGATTAAAGTAAATTTTGCATTTCATTTGGAAATCAAGGTCCCAACATCTGGATGAAGAGTAGAAAGGCCCACAATTCAAGCTGCTTGAGGTCTAGTGTGAAGTTTCCATAATCAGTGATGGTTTGGGGAGCCATGTCATCTGCGGGGTAGGTCCATTGTGTTTTATCAAGACCAAAGTCAGCACAGCGGTCTACCAGGAAATTTTAGAGCACTCCATGCATCCCTCAAAAGCTTTTTGGAGATGGAAATTTATTTTGCCAGCAGGACTTGGCACCTGTCCACACTGCAAAAAGTACCAATACCTGGTTTAAAAACAACAATATCACTGTGCTTGATTGCCCAGCAAACTCGCCTGACCCTAACCCCATAGAGAATCTATGGGGTGTTGTCAAGAGGAAGATGAGAGACACCAGATCCAACAATGCAGATGAGCTGATGGCTGCTATCAAAGCAACCTGGGCTTCCATAACACCTCAGCAGTGCCACATGATGATCACCTCCATGCCACGCTGCATTGATGCAGTAATTGATGCAAAAGAAGCCCCGACCAAGAATTGAGTGCATTTACTGAACATACATTTCAGTAGGCCAACATTTCGGATTTTATAATGATTTTTCAAGCTGGTGTTATAAAGTATTCTAACTTACTGATATAATGACTTTTGGGTTTTCATTGGCTGTAAGCCTCAATCATCAACATTAACAGAAATAAACACATGAAATAGATCACTCTGTTTGTAATGACTCTATTTAATATACGAGTTTCACTTTTTGTTTTCAAGAACTGAAATAAATTAACTTTTTGCTGATATTTTAATGTTGTGAGAAGCACCTGTATGTATTGAGTAAGTAATGCATTCTTAATATTTCTTTACCTTTTGTTTTATCCACACAAAGTACCAGGACAATCAATGTAAAGGATACATTTTCAGTCACAAACCGTAATGAATCAAAATATTCAAAGTTTTGTGGAAAAATCAATCTGTCATTCCCAGCTATGCTACTATATATATATAAATGAAGGTGCATGTATAGACCTATGAATGAAAGTCTTTAATAATATTTCCTGCTCCATCTGGATAGATATGTGACCACTTCAGCCAATCAGTGGCTGCAGCATTCACATGTCCATTTATACCAGAGTACAGAGAAATTGAACGCATTGGAACAAAAGTGTTACAACTCTCTTGTTTGGAATACCCAAGGCCATGGGCTCCTTTCTTGTCCCTAACACAAGGGGGCACCCTAGATATCCCTTTTTCCTGGATTAGTTCTGTTGGTGAAGATGCCTTAGCCACGTACCTTGCTATACTCCTGAGTCAGCCCTATATCTGTATCCCACCAAGTAAAATGGTGAGTATATATACAAACCAGACTAATAAGGGAGGACAACAGTCACAGATCAACACTCCAAATGCCTCTACCAACAACCGAGTCCTCTACATCACACCAGGCAGTACAAGACAATATGAGCATATATAGGAGAGAGGAGTGGCCAATACTGAACAGCTGAAACTCTAACCTGAACAATTTGACCCCTGCACTGCTAACAGAAACCTTCTCTGTTTAATATGAAGGAGAAGTGCAGGAGTACATGAAACCAGATGCTACGGTCTTCTGGCTCCTCCCTGTCACGGTAAACCAATGACAAAAAGTGTTTCAGTTTGCGAATGTAAGTATTACTTCTTTTAATATTTTAGAGCATTCTAGGTAGTTCATTATTATTTATTTTGTCTGTTTTTAAATGTCTGGAAAGCTGTGTAACTTTATTTTAAGGATTATATAATATGTACAGTATATTCTACAGTATTTATGTTTCTATGCACTAAAAATGTTGATAATATTGGTGATGTAACAGAATTGTGATTCTGATCTTCTTTGGCCCCTAAACATTGATGTCAGGGGCCGCAGAATCAAGAGGTTAAGCAATTTTTTTTTATTATTCTTATATTTCTATTTAAAGGTTCTATTTTTTTCATTTCATTATGAACAACTGCCTACCGCGATGATTGAAAGTACTAAGATTCGTTATGAAAAACAACTGCAATTCCTCAAAAAAGATAACACTCAAAGATACATATGTACCCAGGAACGGACATTTCGCTGGTGCAGCCAATGCAGGACCGCCGACACCAGTGCTGTTTCAGCTGGATGTACATTCAAGGACACACATTCAGGTTAAATGTATTTCGGAGCAGGGGACCCACTGGCTCTCTGCTCTTCAATTCATGCTGCCATCAGCAGTTAGTTAGTCAGAGTCCAGCAGCTGAAGTTGACCTGCCTTCAACTGGGGCTCATGGTAGTGACATCATGTGCCTTGGCGAGTACACCTAAATCAGCTTGCGGCTCCTGCACCAGACATAGAAGAGGACTGTGCACAGTGTTGGGAGCGGAGAAAGATGAGAAGAATCATTTTTGGGGTTTCTTTATGTATTAACGAACAGGGCACATTAACCCCAGGAAGAGGACAAAGATGAGGCACATTATCACCAGGAAGGAAACCAGAATGGGAGACATTAGCCACTGGAAGGAGACCAGGATGGGCAAATTAACCCCAGGAAGGAGACCAGGATGGAACACATTATCCGCAGGAAAGGGACTAGGATGGGTACATTAATCCCAGGTTGGGTACTTTAACCTCGTAAAGGGGTCTGGCAGGATGGGGCACATTAACCCCAAGATGGGGTCCAGGATAGGACACATTATCCCCAGCAAGGGGCATATTATGTCTAGGAAGGGGACCAGTATTGGGCACATCATCCTTAGGAAAGGGACCAAGAGAGGAAACATTTTCGCCAGAAAGGATAAGATGTAGAACGCTATAATGGCCCTTACATCTAACCAACATGCAGGTTGGAGCCCAGGTCCAAATATATCTAAGTAGCATCCTCTCCCACACCCCCTCCATTTAATTATAAGACATTGAAAATGACTTTTCCTACCCCCTAATTTAAAATAATGCTATCTGGGACTTATAATGTATGTGTATGAGGGGGAGGACACAGGACAGGCTATGTGCACACATTCATTATTTGAAGCAGAAAATTCTGCTGCAAATCCTGATTTGTAGGCAGGAAAAACGCTGTGTAAATTACATGTTTTTTCTGGGTTTATACTTGCGTTTTTGTTGCGTATTTTCCCCACTCATTACAATGGGGGAACTATGCTGCAAAAATGCTAAAAGAATTGACATTATGCAGATTTTATTTTATAGTATTTTTTGTAATCATCGCAGGTGATTTTGTACTTTTCTAAATCATCTTTTTGTCGTGATTTCAAAATTGCATATAGTTTTTCTGTAGCATGTATAGTTTCCATGGAGCAGCATCATTATTATAAGGTATAAGTAATATACTAGTGAAATTAAGAAAACAGTAATCTACATCTCAGAAAAAAATGCTTCACCTTACAAAACAGTTTTTATTGAAGCAAATTAATTTCACATGCAAAATAAAAACCAAAATATGAGCAGAAATCAAAAGTGCTTGACATTAGACTGTCATTGATATGATTTTTCAGGGTTGTCCCTATATAACATGCAGCGGTGTTCCATTACTTTAATGTTCTGGTGAAACCACTCTCTTGTTCATCGCTTACGTCCCCAAGATTTGGAAGGAAGAAATCTAAATGTGAATGCAAAAAGTGAATTTTCCGAGACAGAGATTTTTGTTTTCCTAAGAAGTTTTCACAGATCCACTTGAAGCTTTTCCAAGATCTCAATTCCTTATCATTTAGAGTTTCTTAAGCTCTCTGATCTGAGGACCAAAAAATACCCCTTCCTTCAGTTTTGCTGGTGAAATGCTGGAGAAATTCTGTGAAATGTACTTGTGAATTTGTCTTTGCCATGGATTTCACAATGTTTTTAATCAATCCCAACTTTATATGTAGTGGAGGAAGAACGATTTTTGTTTGAGCAACTAAAGGATTATGCTGAACATTGTCTCTACCTGGAGCATAGATGTCTCTCTGTCCCCAATCACGACGAACATAATGCTCTAATTTATTTCTACTGTCCTATAAACACAAGAAGCAACAATATTTTGTGAAACCTCCTTGCATTCCCATTAGCAGACCAATCACTTTCAAATCTCCACGGATATTCCATTGATGATGCTTATTTTGTATAGCATCCAAAACAACTGACAGATTTTCAGTTGTTTTTTGTGTTGACCAGTGTCATTGATGAAAAGAATTTGAAGGGGGGGGGAGTCACAGTGACTAATTAATTTTATACTTATTGGTCAGCAGAGATTATAGTTAATGGGGGTCCCAGTGCTTGCTTATCTGTTTATATTTTGAGTGGTGCATTGCTAAAGGTATATTAATGGTGTGGTACATATTTGTATTCAGGGGCGTAATGTGGGCGATTTTTTTATTCAAGAGACTAATGTATAATACAATACATGTAATCTTGTTATTTTCAGTCCTGTAGGGATCACTGTGACAAGATGAGTGGTGGCTAGGAGATGTCGACGTGAAGGTCTGACCAGATGGAGAAAAAACAACAGAAAAAGGCTCTAATCAGATGAGACGTCAACAGTAAGTAACTGGATGTAATTATTTACTCTTTATACTGAGTAACTTGGAGTAATTCTATTTTTGTAAAACAACCTCCCTTAGGCCACATTCTCACATTTGTGTGATATGTCCATGCCTGTCACATTTTTTATCAGACGGCACAATGACTCAGTTTCACAGATCCATTCACATTTGCATGAAAATCATGTATCAGAGAATGAGATCTGTGAGACTCAGAGAATGTCTATTTCTGATTTTGAGGAGCAGAATAACACTATCTCAGTGGGCCTGTGTGAAACAAAACTAGGCAGCACACGTATACAGAAATGTAGCCTTATTATGTATAGCACAGTCCTGTAGTATATAGTATACTCTCTTTTTATATATAGCGCCATCCCTTAGTATATAGTGTAAATTCTTGATACATGTAGCACCATGCTTAATTACATAGTTTCCTATTTTATTATATATAACACCATCCCTTATTACATGTCATCCTCTTTAGTTATGTATGGAGCGATCCCTTATTATGTAATGTTCTCTATTCTTATGTACAGCTCCATCCCATCATTACATAGTATCATCTCTTGTTATGTATAGCATCTTCCCTTACCTAGCGTATTCTTGCTATTTTTGGTTCTCACAGCATTGTGTGTTCTGAGAAGGGAATATTGATATGTCCAACAATTTAATGCATCAATACACAATGTCTACAGTTAAGCCTCACTGTACTTTATAGAGGAACTAAAAGCAAAAAGATTTCACTTCCGCTTTTACGTGTTGTGCTGCTTTATATCTATAGCACGTATGACAAAATCAAATCATTATTAATTTATATTAGTATTGGACATAAAATATAGATTTATCTGTATATAAATGTATACACATTACAGAAGAGATACAGTTGTGGCCAAAAGTATTGACACCCCTGCAATTCTGTCAGATAATTCCCAGTTTCTTCCTGAAAATGATTGCAAACACAAATTCTTTGTTATTATTATCTTCATTTAATTTGTCTTAAATGAAAAAACACAAAAAGAATTGTCCTAAAGCCAAATTGGATATAATTCCACACCAAACATTAAAAAGGGGGTGGACAAAAGTATTGGCGCTGTTCGAAAAATCATGTGATGCTTCTCTAATTTGTGTAATTAACAGCACCTGTAACTTACCTATGGCACCTAACAGGTGTTGGCAATAACTGAATCACACTTGCAGCCAGTTGACATGGATTAAAGATGACTCAACCTCTGTCCTGTGTCCTTGTTTGTACCACATTGAGCATGGAGAAAAGAAAGAAGACCAAAGAACTGTCTGAGGACTTGAGAAACCAAATTGTGAGGAAGCATGAGCAATCTCAAGGCTACAAGTCCATCTCCAAAGACCTGAATGTTCCTGTGTCTACCGTGCGCAGTGTCATCAAGAAGTTTAAAGCCCATGGCACGGTGGCTAACCTCCCTAGATGTGGACGGAAAAGAAAAATTGACAAGAGATTTCAACGCAAGATTGTGCAGATGTTGGATAAAGAACCTCGACTAACATCCAAATAAGTTCAAGCTGCCCTGCAGTCCGAGGGTACGACAGTGTCAACCTGTACTATCCATCGGCATCTGAATGAAAAGGGACTGTATGGTAGGAGACCCAAGAAGACCCCACTTCTTACTCCGAGACATAAAAAAGCCAGGCTGGAGTTTGCCAAAACTTACCTGAAAAAGCGTAAAACGTTTTGGAAGAATGTTCTCTGGTCAGATGAGACAAAAGTAGAGCTTTTTGGGCAAAGGCATCAACATAGATTTTACAGGAGAAAAAAAGAGACATTTAAAGAAAAGAACACGGTCCCTACAGTCAAACATGGCGGATGTTCCCTGATGTTTTGGGGTTGTTTTGCTGCCTCTGGCACTGGACTGCTTGACCGTGTGCATGGCATTATGAAGTCTGAAGACTACCAACAAATTTTTCATTTAACCAAAAACACAACAAAAACCAGCATAATTGAAACAAGTCCCTATTCAAGTATAACTGAACCAATTAGTACTATATGCTGAGAAAAAAAACTACATAACAGGACTAGTCGCTAAAAAGACAATAACAGAGGAATGGGTCACAAGGACCCAAAAAAATGACCCACAAGTCCATATGAAGCAATATATATAAATAACCTTTATTAGTTCTTAAAGAATATAAAAAATACACAAAATAGCATAACAATACAAAGATTCAGACGAGGTACAGTGCCGCATGGTATGTACAGACACCGCATAGACATATAAGCATACTAGGGGCGCACGGAGCCAGGAATTAAAAACACCCGCATTTATTAATAAGTCATCAAGGGGCCAGTACCCCCCATATATAACAAGAGTGTGTGCAAAATAGCACTGTACCTCGCCTGATTCTTTGTATTGTTATGCTATTTCGTGTATTTTTTATATTCTTTAAGAACTAATAAAGGTTATTTATATATATTGCTTCATATGGACTTGTAGGTCGTTTTTTGGGGTCCTTGTGACCCATTCCTCTGTCAACAAATTTTGCAGCATAATGTAGGGCCCAGTGTGAGAAAGCTGGGTCTCCCTCAGAGGTCATGGGTCTTCTAGCAGCACAATGACCCAAAACACACTTCAAAAAACACTAGAAAATGGTTTCAGAGAAAGCACTGGAGACTTCTAAGGTGGCCAGCAATGAGTCCAGACCTGAATCCCATAGAACACCTGTGGAGAGATCTAAAAATGGCAGTTTGGAGAAGGCACCCTTCAAATATCAGGGACCTGGAGCAGTTTGCCAAAGAAGAATGGTCTAAAATTCCAGCAGAGCATTGTAAGAAATTCATTGATGGTTACCGGAAGCGGTTGGTCACAGTTATTTTGGCTAAAGGTTGTGCATCCAAGTATTAGGCTGAGGGTGCCAATACTTTTGTCTGGCCCATTTTTGGAGTTTTGTGTGAAATGATCAATGTTTTGCTTTTTGCTTCATTCTCTTTTGTATTTTTTCACTTAAGACAAATTAAATGAAGATAATAATACCAAAGAATTTGTGATTGCAATCATTTTCAGGAAGAAACTGAGTATTATCTGACAGAATTGCAGGGGTGTCAATTCTTTTGGCCACAACTGTAGTAGTACAATTAGTGCCTAATCCGTATGACAGAGCCCCATGTACTGGCACTGAAATGAGGCCCACAGAATTTCTAACAGATCTGTAACAGGGGCTGTCGACGCTTAGTGTGCCGCCATATTGTGCTCAGTTTGCCCTGTACATGAAGTTATTTTCTGATAAAACATGGGGCTTTTACAAAGCGTTAAAAAAAAGTGTAGAAAGGCAAGACATATCAATATCTAATCTTAATATGTAGCTGGATGATGCCTGGTAGGAGAATAAAGTATGTACTGAGTCTACGCTGTTTAGTCGTGTATGGATCAATAATCGGGATTACACACTCCTCTCACGTTCAAGTTTCTGAACAGGGAATAAAACAGATGTCTCTCGCAGACTGACACATAATATACAGGTCTAATGGGAAAATATGCTTTAATCAAAATTAGACTTTATCTTCACCTTATTTTTGCAAATATTACGCCTCATGTGTATTAGATTTTCTAGAAAAGATTATTGTCCATAGATTTCTTGGGTACAGCAAATCCTGTGACCAATATTTTCATGAATCAATGTGATACACACATTATCCGGATTATAGTTTACTCCACATATGCATAATAACTTCAGCGACATGTATAGATCTGTAAAATTCACTGTGTCAATTTATTAATTAGAATTTATATGTTCTGTTATATTAGCTAACAATATATATGTGCGTTTTCAGACTGCCACTTTACAGCTGCATGCAAATATTATCTGACTGTGTGTTTTTGCATGTAAAAGTACGCAAACATAAATGCCAATAAACAATTAATTTGAAAGTAAATCAACAAATTTTTAAATTTTTGCTGTTAAAGGTAATCCGTCCGCAGATTTTTGCTGTATAATCTGAGAGCAATATAGCATAGGGCAAGAAAGCCTGATTCCAGGGATGTGTAATTTGTTGGGCTGCTTGCTGTAGTTTACATAGAATACCTGTTCTGTCAAATGCAAAAATGCACTAAGTTTACAGTGAAATTTGACTGCAGCGAGTCTGTTATCCTCAAATTGAATGTCCCTTATTGTGTCCTGAGTTTTGAAAAGACCCCAAAGCATAATAAATGTGTTATGTGGAAAAAAACAACAACAAATACTCCCCTGCTCACAGTCCCAGTGGGACCACAACACATCTTCCTAACACTGCTGCGCACTGCGCCTTCACTCTATGCCAGGACTTACAACTGCAACTATGTGTAAGGGGGTTGCCATGAACATGTTATGTATAATGTTTATTTATACTCTTAAATGGTGTATTGTTTCCAGATATTAGGGAGAGTGTAGTTCTCTAGTTTGCTCACTAGATGGGGATAGAGAGACTTAGCCTGTAGATGGTTAATGTGGGAGGAGCTAGTGACAGTTAGGGTTCAGATCAGCTGAGAATTTCAGTCAGTTGGGTGGGAGCGCCCTGTCAGGGCAGTCAGCTCTGCAGAAGTCCAAGGTCCAGTCAGGCAGCATCAGGGCCAGGAAGGCCAGCAGAGAGAGAAGGACATTGAAAGAGTCACTGACAGCGCAGTATAAGTGGGACTGCAGCTGACAGGGAGGAAAGAACTAAGTAGTACGGACAGGTCACTCAGAATGTGGCGGCTTGCTAACTAGATGGATGTACTCGGGACCAAGGCGAAATGGTTTAGAGGACTCTCTACTAAAGTAAAACTGGGCACAGAGGACGCTGGAGTACCGATAGGCATGGTCTATTCTGGAAGTGAGCTTAGTAAAGATGAAGGAAAGGCAGAGAAAGAGAAGAAGCTGTGTAAAGCGAAGCCAGATATAAATGCTGACAAGATCAGAGAAGAGACAGGGACAGCAAGGAAACTGTTTAATGTAAAGCCTGCTGTAAATGTTGAAGAGAACCGTTATGTGCCTGTCTTTAGTAAAGTTTATTGTTCAAGCGTTCAAGGGGACTGTGACTCTGTTTATTCTGCTTCGGGTGAGGAAAATGTGCAGATCTTTATAGGAAGCCCCGAGAGAAAAGGAGCAGCAGGTATGGTGACCGAGAGTCGTGGAGTGTATGTGAGGGGGGGTCAGGGTGTGCAAGAGACTTTTACCTCAGCCACGTCTACCACCCTGTCTGAACCTTACATATGCATAGTGCCACCTGGAAGTGTTGGCCTACATTGAACGTCTTAAAGTGATGTCACCAGATCACCGCAACCATACAACATGCATGTGTAGAGAAATCCTGGGCCTAGCAGTGTGCTCTAGGCTGAGACTTCATGCGTGAATAGAGTGGTCCTGGGATTATTCGCGGTTAAAACTCACAGTCTAGTGTGAAGATGAAGCGATTAGATGCACACAGCTTCACTTGGGGTTGAATGAGTAGTGAAAGTGTCCATAGAGGTGAGTGGTCAGGTAAGTATTAGTTTTATTTTTATTTTAACCTTTTACAGGTTGCCTTATCTCTAGTCACTGTCAGTTTTACTTTTCTTTTCTTTGTTTTTACAAAAGTCCTCATTGATGTCTGTAAAAATGATACTTTTTTATTTGTGGCAGTATGGTGTTTAAATGTATCTGTTAGAGTATGAGCATACAACATCTTTTTCAGGTAGATTCTGCCAAAAACCACAGCAAAAAAAAGTGAACTTTATGTACAGCATTGAATTCTGCATGTTTCTAGATTTGTTAGCCATCTTAGTAAGCATTTGTTTTTGTATATAGATATACAACTCACTTATGCTTGTCCTTATGCAGAGAGGTCACAAAACTGTTTTCAAAGGAGTTTATGATGCATCTAGGCCTGGACATTTGTTTATCTGGTTACTACATTTATTGTGTCCTGATGTCTCAAGTTAGTTTGATTGATTGCTAAATAGAGGAGGAAAAAAAAGGAAGATGCAAGAGATAGCCTTCTATAAATTCGTGCAGGGGTGCATTTGTGCACTAATATTCGTGTAAATTTATTCAAAGTACTTTTTCTAAGTACTGGCAGTTATAACATGGCAGTTAGACAGGACAAGAGACAGGTAAGACAATCTAAATATATTCCCTGTTCACTTGGAACAGAACAAATATGCACCATATGCATTTGTATAATCTATATCCTGGCTTCTTCATTCACTCACATTCACCACCCTTGCATTAACTCTTTTCACTACATCCATATCGGCCCCTCTGTCCTTTCCACTCCTATGTATAGCACTCACGCTCTGTTCACATTGTTTAACAGCGCAGATCCATTCAGTCCCATCTTCCAACACAAGAGACGCTCTCACAAATCACTGAACCATCTGCTCACTCTTTCTATCCTCCTCCTAGTCGCTGGAGACATCATTCCCAACCCCGGCCCTCTATGTTATAGCCAGTCAAACCTCCCAACTGCTACACTCAGAAACCCCTCTAACCTTATTAATATCCCATGCATGCCTTCTGCCTCTTTAAATTGTGCCCTTTGGAATTCTCGCTCTGTGTGTAATAAACTCCCTTTCATCCACGACTTCTTCTTTTCTGATTCTCTTAACCTCTTGGCTCTTACTGAAACCTGGATCCAGCAGTCAGACACTACCGCTGCTGCTGCTCTCTCATATGGTGGACTACACTTTTCTCATACCCCAAGATTGGACAACAGAGCAGGTGGAGGCGTTGGCCTGCTCCTATCAACCAAATGTACCTTTCAGGTTATCCCCCAAGTACCCTCATTTGTATTCCCTTCTTTTGAGGTCAATGCAGTCAGACTTTACATCCCCTTCTCCATGCAAGTGGCGGTGGTGTATCATCCTCCCGGCCCCTTTCATCAGTTCCTGGATCACTTTGCCACCTGGCTTCCACACTTTCTCTCCTGTGACATCCCCACCCTCATCATGGGTGATTTCAACATCCCCATTGCTTTTCCCCACTCCACATCTGCTTCTCACCTTTTATCTCTAACCTCCTCTTTCGGCCTCTCGCAGCATACTAACTCTCCAACGGGGACGGAAGCTCCCTCGACTTGGTCTTCTCTCGGCTTTGCTCAGTGGACGATTTCACAAACTCCCCTCTCCCACTCTCTGACCACAACCTTTTTTCATTCTCTATCAAGAACTGCCATCCCGCCCAGGTCACCCCCACTTTCTACACTTATAGAAACATACAGGCCATTAACACCCAGAAACTTGTGAAGAACTTGCAGTCCTCATTGGCCCCTATCTCCTCCATCTCATGTCCTGATTCTGCACTGAAGCATTACAATGAAACCCTGCAAAGTGCCCTGGATGAAACTGCACCTCCTATACATAGAACAACTCGGCACAGATGGTGGCACACGCTGCAAACACGCTTCCTGCAGTGGTGTTCCAGGTGCGCCGAACGTCTGTGGAGAAAATCTAATCTACCCAAAGATTTCATCCATTATAAGTTCATGCTTAAAACATACAACTCTGCCCTTCACCTCTCCAAACAAACCTATTTTAACACCCTCATCACCTCCCTGTCCAATAACCCTAAACGTCTCTTTGACACTTTCCAGCCTCTACTCAACCCAAGAGTGCAGGCCCCAACCACAAATCTCCGCGCTGACGATCTGGCCAATTACTTCAAAGAAAAAATTGACCACATCCGACAGGAAATTATCTCCCAATCCCTTCATACCATGCACTGTCCTCCCTCCCCCACAGCATTTAGTTCACTTTCTAACTTCGAACCAGTTACAGAAGAAGAAGTAATCAGGCTCCTTGAAACTTCTCGCCTGACCACTTGCACCAGTGACCCCATTCCGTCACATCTCCTACAGTCCCTTTCCCCAGCTGTCACCTCTCATTTAACAAAAATATTCAACCTTTCTCTCTCTTCCGATATCTTTCCCTCCTTATTTAATCATGCCATCATACATCCACTACTTAAAAAAACATCCCTCAATCAAAACTGTGCCGCTAATTATAGACCTGTCTCTAATCTTCCCTTCATCTCTAAACTCCTCGAACACCTGGTCCACTCCTGTCTTACCTGCTATCTCTCAGATAACTCTCTTCTCGACCCTCTTCAATCTGGTTTCCGCTCTTTACACTCTACTGAAACTGCCCTCACTAAAGTCTCTAATGATCTAATAACAGCTAAATCTAATGGTCACTACTCCATGCTAATTCTCTTGGATCTCTCCGCAGCATTCGATACTGTGGATCATCAGCTCCTCCTCACTCCGCTCCATCGGCCTCAAGGACACCGTTCTCTCCTGGTTCTCCTCCTATCTCTCTGATCGATCCTTCACTGTATCTTTTGCTGGTTCCTCCTCCTCTCACCTTCCCCTTACTGTTGGGGTTCCTCAAGGCTCAGTCCTAGGCCCCCTCCCCTTCTCCTTGTATACTGCCCCTATTGGACAAACAATCAGTAGATTTGGTTTCCAGCACCATCTCTATGCTGATGACACCCAATTATACACTTCTTCTCCTGATCTCACGCCTGCCTTTTTAGAAAACACCAGTGATTGTCTTACCGCTATCTCTAACATCATGTCCTCCCTCTATCTGAAACTGAGCCGGTCAAAAACTGAACTCCTCATGTTCTCTCCCTCTACTAACCTATCTTTCCCTGACATTGCCATCTCTGTGTGTGGTTCCGACATTACTCCTAAGCAACATGCCTGCTGCCTGGGAGTCATACTTGATTCCGAGCTTTCCTTCACCCCCCACATCCGATCATTGGCTCGCTCTTCTTATCTGCATCTCAAAAACATTTCTAGAATTCGCCCTTTTCTTACTTTCGACTCTGCAAAAACTCTTACTGTTTCACTCATTCATTCTTGTCTGGACTATTGTAACTCTCTCCTAAATGGCCTCCCTCTTTCCAAACTCTCCCCGCTCCAATCTGTCCTGAATGCGGCTGCCAGGATTATATTCCTCACCAATCAATACACCGATGCCTCTACCCTGTGCTAGTCATTACACTGGTTACCCATCCACTCCAGCATCCAGTACAAAACTATTAACCTCATTCACAAAGCACTTCATGGCTCAGCACCACCCTACATCTCCTCCCTAGTCTCATCCTACCCATGCTCTCCGTTCTGCTAATGACCTGAGGTTAGCATCCTCAATAATCAGAACCTCCCACTCCCGTCTCCAAGACTTTTCACATGCTTCGCCAAATCTTTGGAATGCACTACCCAGGTTAATACGATTAATCCCTAATCCCCACAGTTTTAAGCGTGCCTTAAAAATGCATTTGTTCAGACTGGCCTACCGCCTCAACACATTAACCTAACTATGCCTGTGTGGCCCATTCATATAAGTTAAACCAAAATCAGGTTCCTCGCATCATGTTCTCATACAATTTATGCAGTTAATAGCCCTCGGTGTCTGTACTGTTACATACTTAGGCTGTTAACTGGTTCTTGCAGCTTTACATGAACACCCGATCCTTACACTATGGCTGGTCCAAATAACTAAAGCAATTGTTACCATTCACCTCTCGTGTCTCCCTTTTTCCTATAGATTGTAAGCTTGCGTGCAGGGCCCTCACTCTTCTTGGTATCTATTTTGAACTGTGATTTTTGTTATGCTGTAATGTCTATTGTCTGTACAAATCCCCTCTATAATTTGGAAAGTGCTGCGGAATATGTTGGAGCTATATAAATAAAATTATTATTATTATTACAGCAGCAATGTAAGGCTACATTGCTGTGCTCATGTTCAAACTTTTGTCACTTTTTTTAACAGCTTCTGAAGTTGTGAAGTAGTTAAAAGAAGTTTGGAATAAAAATCTAACACTAAGAAATGTCTGTACACTTATCCAGTGGGTGCAGTCAGAAGGCCGTATAACACGGACGACAATTGTATCACAGTGCACATATTGTCCATCGTCTCTCCTGACCCAAGTGTGACTGCTGCATAGAAATATCAGCTTGGGTCAGGAGAGCCATCGGCCAGTCCAAGCATTGCGATACAATCATCGTCCGTGTTATTTAGCCGTCTGATTGCGCCATTAAACACTATTGAATGTCAGTTGGTTTGCTCTATTGGGCAGAAAAAAGTTTCAGTGAGACTGCAATTATAAAGGGTGATCTAATAACCATTTAACATTTAAACATGAATTAAAGGGACCCACTATTAAGACACTGAAGCAATAGCTGCCGGTATAGGGTGTACAGTATATCTGAACACTAACTCAGAATCCATTTTTATAAAAGCATTGTTATCCATCCTGCAAAATCTCCCACCCATTTTTTTGTAGGCTAGATTTGGTCCCAGTGATTTAGGACATATTAATGTTGTTTTGACTTTCTATGCTGCCCAATCACACCCACATCCTAAACTTGTATGCTTAAAAGCTACTCTATTTTGTTTCGACCTATTTTCCATTTTTCATTTAATTTTCTCTCACCTCCTCCCGTTCCCAATTTTTAAGATTTGTGGAATTTACTGTAATAATTTCTACCATAGTCCAATTAAGCGGTGGTTTAGTTATAGGTGTAGCAAAGTTTTTCTAATTATATTGTGCTTGTAAACTACTTTCCTTGTAAACTATTTTGAAGCTGTGCTTTCATGTGCTTTATGACTTATTACAACTCATGTTAGAAATGTAATAAAACATTTAACAAGAGAGAAGGATAAGGAGTTGAGTAAAGTTTGTGATTACAACATTAGATATAACTTTTATTCCAGTCTTAGGTTATATCATTTTTTATTAGGTTGGATTTACAAGTGCGCATGTTATGTACATTTTTATGTTGTATTTTTTAGCTAGAGTGTGTTGAGCAAAAAGTATGAAGGAAAGAAATGGTGGAAAAATCCATTGTGAATTTATAGAGGAAAGTGTGGCAGAAATCCAAGCCTGTCCCTCGGATTTCTGCTTACAGATCTGAATGTGCATGTGCGATCCGACACATTGAATAGCTCCATTCGATAGAGTTAATATGTATGTGGTTACTGCAGCAGTTGCAAAAAGGAATCCTTGATAACTATTTCAATAAGTAAATTATCGCATATTGAAAAGAAGTTTCAAATTGTCAGTTGAAAAATCAGCAACCATATGACTGGCAAAACAGATTTCCCATTATAAACAAGGTGAGTCTGTGGATGGTTTTCACTTGAATATGCACTGAAACCTACTTTTAGTAAACTCAAAGACTGTTTCGTCAAGCAGTTTTCTCTAGTTTTCTGGTGTAAAACTGCTTGAAATGCAGCAATTTTTTGCTCAACTGTTAATTCAGCAAAAAATTGTGACTTTTGAAGGTTTTATACCAGGCAGTCTTGATGAATTGGGCTTAAGTGATCATACCAGTGCTGCCACCAGGAATTTTGGGGCCCCATACAGGCAACATTTTTGTGCCCCTTGAGACTCCACCCAGACTCCACCCAGCTCCGCCTCCATCAATCAAACCTTCCACAGTCCCATCACCCACACTCCTCACCAATCACACATTGACAGCTCCCATACAACACCACATCACATACATAGCCAGCAGCTTTTGCAATGGCCAAAAGATTTTTTAAGCTGTCATCATGACAAGGTAGATTCTTTGCCAGAGTCCTACTACCTATTAATCATTTCTTAAAATATCCATTTCTCTTTAGGTATATTTTTATTTATTTGTCTTTAAGGGAATGTGTCACATACATTTTTTTAAAATGATGAATAATACCACATACAAGCAACAAATACTATCACACCATGGCCAGACCACATATTACCACCAAATAGTGACTGAATAATACCACATACAAAGAACAAATACTGCCACACCATGACCAGACCACATATTACCACCACATAGTGACGAATAATGCCACATGCAATTAACAAATATCACACCATGACCAGACCACATATTACCACAACATAGTGACCAATAATGCCACATACTAAGGACAAATACCACCACACCATGACCAGACCGCATATTACCACCACCTCAGTGACCGAATACTACAATACTGATCATTAATAAAAAAACTATACTAATATTGCCATAAGTGCCATTATATACAGGAGCTCTGTACATAGTATACAGTGTATAGTGTAAGTGTACAGATAACACACTGACTCACCGGTGATGTCTCTAGATGAAGTCTTTCATCTTCACTTTTCTTCTTCATCCAGCACAGACTTCCATTATTACTTCCAGCCAGGACTTGTCTCTGTATAAAATAACACAAAGTTATCTAGAGTTTCACTTCTAGAGCACATTCTCCAACTTCTACACTATGCAGCTGACGCGCAACCACCATTAATATATAGTTATTATGCAACCCACCATTCCAAATATAAATTATAATTAGTCACTGTACCCCCACTACATAGCCACTTTTCCCCCACCCAATAAATATATAAGTTAGCTGTTGTACTCTTTCCCCCAATTCATTACCAGTCACATTCCTGCATCCTCAATGCCCTCTGTACCTCCCGCTTTCCCGACTCATTATATTTACATTCTCCCTCCACCCCATTTCATTATGTGATATCCTCTCTCTCCCACCCCCAATTCATTATCATTTGCTGTCCCCATCCCCAAATCTCAATTCATCATTTGATCTCCCTGTTATGACCCCAATGGCAGAGGGTCTCAAAAGTAAATACCAAGTCTGCAAACACAGAAAACCAGCTCATAGGGCAGTGGTAACTGGGCTGACCGTATATCTAATCCTAGCACCACAAATAGCAGCAGCCGGGGAACGTGCCTACGTTGGTTCTAGACGTCTCGCGCCAGCCGGAGAACTAACTAACCCTAGAAGGGAAAAGATAGACCTTTCTTGCCTCCAGAGAAAAGACCCCAAAAGTTGGATACAAGCCCCCAACAAATAATAACGGTGAGGTAAGAAGAAAAGACAAACGTAAGAATGAACTAGATATTTAGCAAAGAGAGGCCCACTGACTAATAGCAGAATATAGTAAGATGACTTATACGGTCAGCAAAAACCCTATCAAAATTTCCACGCTGGATATTCAAGAACCCCCGAACCGTCTAACGGCCCGGGGGGAGAATACCAGCCCCCTAGAGCTTCCAGCAAAATCAGGAATCACATTTAGTACAAGCTGGACAAAAAAATAAGAGCAATGCAAATAACCAAAAAACAAAGAAGCAGGACTTAGCTTAATTTTGCAAGATCCAGGACCAGCAGACAGGAGCAAACAGAAAGGAACTGATTACAACGATGCCAGGCACCAGACTGAGAATTCAGGAAGTTTATATAGCAACACCCCTGGACTAACGACCCAGGTGGGTGCCAAACTGAGGAAAGACAATCCCAGAGTCATATCACTAGTGACCACAAGAGGGAGCCAAAAAAGTCTAATTCACAACAGTACCCCCCCTTTAAGGAGGGGTCACCGAACCCTCACCAAGACCACCAGGGCGATCAGGATGAGCACCGTGAAAGGCACGAACTAAATCGGCCACATGCACATCAGAGGCAACCACCCAGGAATTATCCTCCTGACCATAGCCCTTCCACTTGACCAGATACTGAAGCCTCCGCCTGGAGAGACGAGAATCCAAGATCTTCTCCACCACATACTCCAACTCGCCCTCAACCAACACCAGAGCAGGAGGCTCAACAGAAGGAACCACAGGTACAACGTACCGCCGCAACAAAGACCTATGGAACACGTTGTGAATGGCAAACGACACCGGAAGATCCAAGCGAAAGGACACAGGATTAAGGATTTCCAATATCTTGTAAGGACCGATGAAGCGAGACTTAAATTTAGGAGAGGAGACCTTCATAGGAACAAATCGAGAAGACAGCCATACCAAATCCCCAACACGAAGTCGGGGACCTGTCATGATTCTCAATGGCGAGAGAACATAGCCCAGCATATATAAGAACTAGCTCTTGGAAGATGGAATCTAAACTGACCATGAACTAAACCTGCCGCACAATTAACAGTGGCCGGGTAGCGTGCCTACGTTTTATCCCTAGACGCCCAGCGCCAGCCGGAGGACTAACTAATCCTAGCAGAGGAAAATACAGTCCTGGCTCACCTCTAGAGAAATTTCCCCAAAAGGCAGACAGAGGCCCCCACATATATTGGCGGTGATTTTAGATGAAATGACAAACGTAGTATGAAAATAGGTTTAGCAAAATCGAGGTCCGCTTACTAGATAGCAGGAAGACAGAAAGGGCACTTTCATGGTCAGCTGAAAACCCTATCAAAACACCATCCAGAAATTACTTTAAGACTCTAGTATTAACTCATAACACCAGAGTGGCAATTTCAGATCACAAGAGCTTTCCAGACACAGTAACGAAACAGCAGCTGTGAACTGGAACAAAATGCAAAAACAAACAAGGACGAAAGTCCAACTTAGCTGGGAGTTGTCTAGTAGCAGGAACATGCAAAGAAAGGCTTCTGATTACATTGTTGACCGGCATGAAACTGACAGAGGAGCAAGGTTATATAGAGACTCCCACATCCTGATGGGAACAGGTGAACAGAGAGGATGATGCACACAAGTTCAATTCCACCAGTGGCCACCGGGGGAGCCCAGAATCCAATTTCACAACAGTACCCCCCCCTCAAGGAGGGGGCACCGAACCCTCACCAGAACCACCAGGGCGAACAGGATGAGCCCTATGAAAGGCACGGACAAGATCGGAGGCATGAACATCAGAGGCAGTCACCCAAGAATTATCCTCCTGACCGTATCCCTTCCATTTGACCAGATACTGGAGTTTCCGTCTGGAAACACGGGAGTCTAAGATCTTTTCCACAACGTACTCCAACTCACCCTCAACCAACACCGGAGCAGGAGGCTCAACGGAAGGCACAACCGGTACCTCATACCTGCGCAATAATGACCGATGAAAAACATTATGAATAGAAAAAGATGCAGGGAGGTCCAAACGGAAGGACACAGGGTTAAGAATCTCCAATATCTTGTACGGGCCGATGAACCGAGGCTTAAACTTAGGAGAAGAAACCCTCATAGGGACAAAACGAGAAGACAACCACACCAAGTCCCCAACACAAAGCCGAGGACCAACACGACGACGGCGGTTGGCAAAAAGCTGAGTCTTCTCCTGGGACAACTTCAAATTGTCCACTACTTGCCCCCAAATCTGATGCAACCTCTCCACCACAGCATCCACTCCAGGACAATCCGAAGATTCCACCTGACCGGAGGAAAATCGAGGATGAAACCCCGAATTACAGAAAAACGGGGACACCAAGGTGGCAGAGCTGGCCCGATTATTGAGGGCGAACTCCGCCAATGGCAAAAAAGCAACCCAATCATCCTGATCCGCAGACACAAAACACCTCAAATATGTCTCCAAGGTCTGATTAGTCCGCTCGGTCTGGCCATTAGTCTGAGGATGGAAAGCAGACGAAAAAGACAAATCTATGCCCATCCTAGCACAGAATGCCCGCCAAAATCTAGACACGAATTGGGTCCCTCTGTCAGAAACGATATTCTCCGGAATACCATGCAAACGAACAACATTTTGAAAAAACAGAGGAACCAACTCGGAAGAAGAAGGCAACTTAGGCAAGGGAACCAAATGGACCATCTTAGAGAAACGGTCACACACCACCCAGATGACAGACATCTTCTGAGAAACAGGCAGATCCGAAATAAAATCCATCGAGATGTGCGTCCAAGGCCTCTTCGGAATAGGCAAGGGCAACAACAATCCACTAGCCCGAGAACAACAAGGCTTGGCCCGAGCACAAACGTCACAAGACTGCACAAAGCCTCGCACATCTCGTGACAGGGAAGGCCACCAGAAGGACCTTGCCACCAAATCCCTGGTACCAAAGATTCCAGGATGACCTGCCAACGCAGAAGAATGAACCTCAGAGATGACTCTACTGGTCCAATCATCAGGAACAAACAGTCTACCAGGTGGGCAACGATCCGGTCTATCCGCCTGAAACTCCTGCAAGGCCCGCCGCAGGTCTGGAGAAACGGCAGACAATATCACTCCATCCTTAAGGATACCTGTGGGCTCAGAATTACCAGGGGAGTCAGGCTCAAAACTCCTAGAAAGGGCATCCGCCTTAACATTCTTAGAACCCGGTAGGTATGACACCACAAAATTAAACCGAGAGAAAAACAACGACCAGCGCGCCTGTCTAGGATTCAGGCGCCTGGCAGACTCAAGGTAAATTAAATTTTTGTGGTCAGTCAATACCACCACCTGATGTCTGGCCCCCTCAAGCCAGTGACGCCACTCCTCAAAAGCCCACTTCATGGCCAAAAGCTCCCGATTCCCAATATCATAATTCCGCTCGGCGGGCGAAAATTTACGGGAAAAAAAAGCACAAGGTCTCATCACGGGGCAGTCGGAACTTCTCTGCGACAACACCGCCCCAGCTCCGATTTCAGAAGCGTCGACCTCAACCTGAAAAGGAAGAGCAACATCAGGCTGACGCAACACAGGGGCGGAAGAAAAGCGGCGCTTAAGCTCCCGAAAGGCCTCCACAGCATCAGGGGACCAATCAGCAACATCAGCACCCTTCTTAGTCAAATCACTCAATGGTTTAACAACATCAGAAAAACCAGCAATAAATCGACGATAAAAGTTAGCAAAGCCCAAAAATTTCTGAAGACTCTTAAGAGAAGAGGGTTGCGTCCAATCACAAATAGCCTGAACCTTGACAGGATCCATCTCGATGGAAGAGGGGGAAAAAATGTATCCCAAGAAGGAAATCTTTTGAACCCCAAAAACGCACTTAGAACCCTTCACACACAAGGAATTAGACCGCAAAACCTGAAAAACCCTCCTGACCTGCTGGACATGAGAGTCCCAGTCATCCGAAAAAATCAGAATATCATCCAGATACATAATCATAAATTTATCCAAATAATCGCGGAAAATGTCATGCATAAAGGACTGGAAGAGCAAGAGAAAAAAAAAGAGAAAAAAAAAGATCGGGATCTGTGGAAGCGCATGTAGCGCGAAACAGCTGTCATCCCTGCACACCATGATCTCCCTGTCCGTGTCCATGTCCTAATAAAGACTTTTTATAGCATCGGGAATGGTGAGTGCTGATCACTTTTTTTCTCTTGCTTTTACATTATTACCTCTTTTGATTGAGCACCCCATATGCCCATGCACTGAGTAGGGGGAATAGGAGCTGGTACAGCGTATTGTAGCACGCTAATAGGTGATCGCAAGGGACAGCAGTGCGAGTATATTACCTTTTGCTTGGACATAAAGGACTGGAAGACTGAAGGGGCATTTGAAAGACCAAAAGGCATCACCAAATACTCAAAGTGGCCCTCGGGCGTATTAAATGCGGTTTTCCACTCATCCCCCTGCTTGATTCGCACCAAATTATACGCCCCACGGAGATCAATCTTAGAGAACCACTTGGCCCCCTTTATACGAGCAAACAAATCAGTCAGCAGTGGTAACGGATATTGATATTTAACCGTGATTTTATTCAAAAGCCGATAATCAATACACGGCCTCAAAGAGCCATCTTTCTTAGACACAAAGAAAAAACCGGCTCCTAAGGGAGATGACGAAGGACGAATATGTCCCTTTTCCAAGGACTCCTTTATATATTCTCGCATAGCAGCGTGTTCAGGCACAGACAGATTAAATAAACGACCCTTAGGGTATTTACTACCCGGGATCAAATCTATGGCACAATCGCACTCCCGGTGCGGAGGTAGTGAACCAAGCTTGGGTTCTTCAAAAACGTCACGATAGTCAGACAAGAATTCAGGAATCTCAGAGGGAATAGATGATGAAATGGAAACCAAAGGTACGTCCCCATGAGTCCCTTTACATCCCCAGCTTAACACAGACATAGCTTTCCAGTCGAGGACTGGGTTATGAGATTGCAGCCATGGCAATCCTAGCACCAAAACATCATGTAGATTATACAGCACCAGAAAGCGAATAATCTCCTGGTGATCCGGATTAATACGCATAGTTACTTGTGTCCAGTATTGTGGTTTATTACTAGCCAATGGGGTGGAGTCAATCCCCTTCAGAGGTATAGGAGCTTCCAAAGGCTCCAAATCATACCCACAGCGTTTGGCAAAGGACCAATCCATAAGACTCAAAGCGGCGCCAGAGTCGACATAGGCGTCCGCGGTAATAGATGATAAAGAACAAATCAGGGTCACAGATAGAATAAACTTAGACTGTAAAGTGCTAATTGAAACAGACTTGTCAAGCTTCTTAGTACGCTTAGAGCATGCTGATATAACATGAGTTGAATCACCACAATAGAAGCACAACCCATTTTTTCGTCTAAAATTCTGCCGCTCGCTTCTGGACAGAATTCTATCACATTGCATATTTTCTGGCGTCTTCTCAGTAGACACCGCCAAATGGTGCACAGGTTTGCGCTCCCGCAGACGCCTATCGATCTGAATAGCCATTGTCATGGACTCATTCAGACCCGCAGGCACAGGGAACCCCACCATAACATCCTTAATGGCATCAGAGAGACCTTCTCTGAAAATCGCCGCCAGGGCGCACTCATTCCACTGAGTAAGCACAGACCATTTACGGAATTTTTGGCAGTATATTTCAGCTTCATCTTGCCCCTGAGATAGGGACATCAAAGCTTTTTCCGCCTGAAGCTCTAAATGAGGTTCCTCATAAAGCAACCCCAAGGCCAGAAAAAACGCATCCACATTGAGCAACGCAGGATCCCCTGGTGTCAATGCAAAAGCCCAATCTTGAGGGTCGCCCCGGAGCAAGGAAATTACAATCCTGACCTGCTGTGCAGGATCTCCGGCAGAGCGAGACTTCAGGGACAAAAACAATTTGCAATTATTTTTAAAATTTTGAAAGCAAGATCTATTCCCTGAAAAAAATTCAGGCAAAGGAATTCTAGGTTCAGACATAGGTGCATGAACAACAAAATCTTGCAAATTTTGTACCTTCGTGGCGAGATTATTCAAACCTGTAGCTACACTCTGAAGATCCATTTCAAACAGGTGAACACAGAGCCATTCAAGGATTAGAAGGAGAGAAAGAGAGGAAGGCTGCAGTATAGGCAGACTAGCAAGTGATTCAATTATGAGCACACTCAGAACTAGAGAAAAAAAAAAAAAAAAATTTTTCAGCAGACTTCTTTTTTCTCTCCTTTCTCAGCCAATAATTTAACCCTTTTGGGCCGGTCAAACTGTCATGATTCTCAATGGCGAGAGAACATAGCCCAGCATATATAAGAACTAGCTCTTGGAAGATGGAATCTAAACTGACCATGAACTAAACCTGCCGCACAATTAACAGTGGCCGGGTAGCGTGCCTACGTTTTATCCCTAGACGCCCAGCGCCAGCCGGAGGACTAACTAATCCTAGCAGAGGAAAATACAGTCCTGGCTCACCTCTAGAGAAATTTCCCCAAAAGGCAGACAGAGGCCCCCACATATATTGGCGGTGATTTTAGATGAAATGACAAACGTAGTATGAAAATAGGTTTAGCAAAATCGAGGTCCGCTTACTAGATAGCAGGAAGACAGAAAGGGCACTTTCATGGTCAGCTGAAAACCCTATCAAAACACCATCCAGAAATTACTTTAAGACTCTAGTATTAACTCATAACACCAGAGTGGCAATTTCAGATCACAAGAGCTTTCCAGACACAGTAACGAAACAGCAGCTGTGAACTGGAACAAAATGCAAAAACAAACAAGGACGAAAGTCCAACTTAGCTGGGAGTTGTCTAGTAGCAGGAACATGCAAAGAAAGGCTTCTGATTACATTGTTGACCGGCATGAAACTGACAGAGGAGCAAGGTTATATAGAGACTCCCACATCCTGATGGGAACAGGTGAACAGAGAGGATGATGCACACAAGTTCAATTCCACCAGTGGCCACCGGGGGAGCCCAGAATCCAATTTCACAACAGGGACCCACACCGCGGCGGCGGTTGGCAAAACGCTGAGCCTTCTCCTGTGACAACTTTAAGTTGTCCACCACATGATTCCAAATCTGCTGCAACCTATCCACCACGGAATCTACCCCAGGACAGTCAGAAGGCTCCACATGTCCCGAGGAAAAACGAGGATGGAAACCAGAGTTGCAGAAAAATGGCGAAACCAAAGTAGCGGAACTAGCCCGATTATTAAGGGCAAACTCAGCCAACGGCAAGAAGGTCACCCAATCATCCTGATCAGCAGAAACAAAACACCTCAAATAAGCCTCCAGAGTCTGATTAGTTCGCTCCGTTTGTCCATTAGTCTGAGGATGAAAGGCAGACGAAAACGACAAATCAATGCCCATCTTAGCACAAAAGGATCGCCAGAACCTGGAAACAAACTGGGATCCTCTGTCAGACACAATATTCTCAGGAATGCCGTGTAAACGAACCACATTCTGAAAGAACAAAGGAACCAGATCAGAAGAGGAAGGCAGCTTAGGCAAAGATACCAAATGGACCATCTTGGAAAAGCGATCACATACCACCCAGATGACAGACATGCCCTGAGACACCGGAAGATCTGAAATGAAATCCATGGAAATGTGTGTCCAAGGCCTCTTCGGGACAGGCAAGGGCAAGAGCAACCCGCTGGTACGAGAACAGCAAGGCTTAGCTCGAGCACAAGTCCCACAGGACTGCACAAAAGACCGCACATCCCGTGACAAGGAAGGCCACCAAAAGGACCTAGCCACCAAATCTCTGGTGCCAAAAATTCCCGGATGCCCTGCCAACACCGAGGAATGAACCTCGGAAATGACTCTGCTGGTCCACTTATCAGGAACAAACAGTCTGTCAGGTGGACAAGAGTCAGGTCTACCAGCCTGAAATCTCTGCAACACACGTCGCAAATCCGGAGAAATGGCTGACAAAATAACTCCCTCTTTAAGAATACCAACTGGTTCTGCGACTCCAGGAGAGTCAGGCACAAAGCTCCTTGAAAGAGCATCAGCCTTCACATTCTTTGAACCTGGTAAATACGAGACCACAAAGTCAAAACGGGAGAAAAACAATGACCAACGGGCCTGTCTAGGATTCAGGCGTTTAGCAGACTCGAGATACATCAGATTTTTGTGATCAGTCAAGACCACCACACGATGCTTAGCACCCTCGAGCCAATGACGCCACTCCTCAAATGCCCACTTCATGGCCAACAACTCCCGATTGCCAACATCATAATTCCGCTCAGCAGGCGAAAACTTCCTAGAGAAAATAGCACATGGTCTCATTACAGAGCAACCAGGGCCTCTGCGACAAAACGGCCCCTGCCCCAATCTCAGAAGCATCCACTTCAACCTGAAAGGGAAGTGAGACATCAGGCTGGCACAAAACAGGAGCCGAAGTAAACCGGTGCTTCAACTCTTGGAAAGCTTCCACGGCTGCAGGAGCCCAGTTAGAAACATCTGAACCTTTCCTGGTCATATCCGTCAAAGGTTTAACAACGCTAGAAAAATTAGCGATAAAACGACGGTAGAAGTTAGCAAAACCCAAGAACTTCTGAAGACTCTTAACTGACGTGGGTTGAGTCCAATCATGAATAGCTCGGACCTTGACTGGGTCCATCTCCACCGCAGAAGGGGAAAAAATAAAACCCAAAAAGGGAACCTTCTGTACTCCAAAGAGACACTTTGAGCCCTTAACAAACAAAGCATTCTCACGCAAAACCTGAAACACCATCCTGACCTGCTCCACATGCGAGTCCCAATCATCAGAAAAAAACAGAATATCATCCAGATAAACAATCATAAATTTATCCAGATACTTCCGGAAAATATCATGCATAAAGGACTGAAACACTGAAGGAGCATTAGAGAGCCCAAAAGGCATCACCAAGTACTCAAAATGACCTTCGTGCGTATTAAATGCAGTTTTCCATTCATCTCCTTGCTTAATGCGCACAAGGTTGTACACACCACGAAGATCTATCTTGGTGAACCACTTGGCACCTTTAATCCGGGCAAACAAGTCCGACAACAGAGGCAAAGGATACTGAAATTTAACAGTGATTTTATTCAGAAGCCGATAGTCAATACAAGGTCTCAAAGATCCGTCCTTCTTGGCCACAAAAAAGAATCCCGCACCAAGAGGGGAAGAGGATGGACGGATATGCCGCTTCTCCAGAGATTCCTTGATATACGAACGCATTGCGGTATGCTCAGGTACAGACAGATTAAATAATCTTCCCTTAGGAAATTTACTACCTGGAATCAAATCTATAGCGCGGTCACAGTCCCTATGAGGAGGCAGAGCACTGGACCTGGACTCGCTGAATACATCCTGATAATCAGACAAATACTCAGGAACTTCCGAAGGAGTAGAGGAAGCAATAGACACCGGCGGGGAATCACCATGAATTCCCTGACAGCCCCAACTTGACACAGACATTGCCTTCCAATCCAAGACTGGATTATGGGTCTGTAACCATGGCAGACCCAAAACGACCAAATCATGCATTTTATGCAGAACAAGAAAACGAATCACCTCCCGATGTTCAGGAGTCATGCACATGGTTACCTGTGTCCAAAACTGCGGTTTATTTTCCGCCAATGGCGTAGCATCAATACCTCTAAGAGGGATAGGATTTACCAACGGCTCAAGAACAAAACCACAGCGCTTGGCAAATGACAGATCCATAAGACTCAGGGCAGCACCTGAATCCACAAACGCCATAACAGGGTAGGAGGACAATGAGCAAATTAAAGTCACAGACAAAATAAATTTAGGTTGCAAATTACCAATGGCGACAGGACTAACAACCCTTGTTAGGCGTTTAGAGCATGCTGATATAACATGTGTAGAATCACCACAGTAAAAACACAGCCCATTCTGACGTCTATGATTTTTCCGTTCATTTCTAGTCTGAATTCTACCACATTGCATTAAATCAGGTGTTTGTTCAGACAACACCACCAGAGGATTAGCGGCTTTGCGCTCCCGCAAACGCCGGTCAATTTGAATAGCCAGCGCCATGGAATCATTCAGACTTGTAGGAATGGAGAAACCCACCATCACATTCTTAATGGCTTCAGAAAGGCCATTTCTGAAATTTGCAGCCAGAGCACACTCATTCCACTGAGTAAGCACGGACCATTTCCGAAATTTTTGGCAATACACTTCAGCTTCATCCTGGCCCTGAGAAATAGCCAGCAAGGCTTTTTCTGCCTGAATTTCAAGATTGGGTTCCTCGTAAAGCAATCCGAGCGCCAGAAAAAACGCATCAATATTTGCCAATGCCGGATCTCCTGGCGCTAACGAGAAAGCCCAATCCTGAGGGTCGCCCCGTAAGAAAGAGATAACAATTTTAACTTGCTGAGCTGAGTCTCCAGATGAACGGGGTCTCAGAGATAGAAACAATTTACAATTATTCCTGAAATTCCTAAACTTAAATCGGTCTCCAGAGAACAGTTCAGGAATAGGTATTTTAGGTTCAGACATTGGACTACTGGTAACAAAATCTTGTATGCCCTGCACACGAGCAGCAAGCTGATCTACACTTGTAATCAAGGTCTGGACATTCATTTCTGCAGCAAGCTCAAGCCACTCAGAGGTAAAGGAAAGGAAGAAAGAGAGGAAAAAAAAAAAAAACTCAGAATTTCCTTTCTTATTATCCCACTTCTGCAATGCATTAAACATTCAACTTTGGCCTGGCATACTGTTATGACCCCAATGGCAGAGGGTCTCAAGAGTAAATACCAAGTCTGCAAACACAGAAAACCAGCTCATAGGGCAGTGGTAACTGGGCTGACCGTATATCTAATCCTAGCACCACAAATAGCAGCAGCCGGGGAACGTGCCTACGTTGGTTCTAGACGTCTCGCGCCAGCCGGAGAACTAACTAACCCTAGAAGGGAAAAGATAGACCTTTCTTGCCTCCAGAGAAAAGACCCCAAAAGTTGGATACAAGCCCCCAACAAATAATAACGGTGAGGTAAGAAGAAAAGACAAACGTAAGAATGAACTAGATATTTAGCAAAGAGAGGCCCACTGACTAATAGCAGAATATAGTAAGATGACTTATACGGTCAGCAAAAACCCTATCAAAATTTCCACGCTGGATATTCAAGAACCCCCGAACCGTCTAACGGCCCGGGGGGAGAATACCAGCCCCCTAGAGCTTCCAGCAAAATCAGGAATCACATTTAGTACAAGCTGGACAAAAAAATAAGAGCAATGCAAATAACCAAAAAACAAAGAAGCAGGACTTAGCTTAATTTTGCAAGATCCAGGACCAGCAGACAGGAGCAAACAGAAAGGAACTGATTACAACGATGCCAGGCACCAGACTGAGAATTCAGGAAGTTTATATAGCAACACCCCTGGACTAACGACCCAGGTGGGTGCCAAACTGAGGAAAGACAATCCCAGAGTCATATCACTAGTGACCACAAGAGGGAGCCAAAAAAGTCTAATTCACAACATCTCCCCCACCTTCAATTCATCATTTGCTGTTCCCCACTCTCAATTCAACATTTGCTGTCCCCCATCCCCACCTTCAATTTATCATTTGCTGTCCCTGTCCACCATCTTAAATTCTTCATTTTCTGTCCCTCACCCCCAATTCATCATTATTTGTGTTACTCCACCTCATACATCATCATTCACTGTCCCCCGTCCCACACCCTCAATTCATCCTCATTTGCTTCCCCCCAGACCATTTAATTAATTTTATTGAAAAAAAAATGTTTTTCAAATTTACCTCTAATGCGATCCCCTGCAGCTTCACTTCTGCACTGGTATCCTGGTGAGTGGCATGCATACATGACAGTGCTTAGGCAATGACATCATTGCCTACACGTCATCACCAGGGCGTCACAGAAAAGACGGAGGGACTGTCTTGGAGCTGCATGGCCGTTTAGTTCTGTAGAGCTCCAAGAAGTCTCCCTGTGCTGAGATGTGTGCACAATACTTTATCATACCCTGGGGCCCGGTGAGCAGAAGCACAAGAGGGGGTCCCGGAATGGGTCCAGGCACACCCTCTTTATTTGTGCACCATGCTCCATACAACAGTAAGGGCAGTAAGCCTTGAAGGTGGCCCTGGATCATACTCTTATACTTCTCTTTTATGTCCATTTCTGTGTTTTGCTCAAAAAAGTACACTTGTGCAATTCTCCCATGCTAGAGCTACTACAAGCAGAAGACACAAATAATGAGGATTTGCTCATAATTTGCATTCTTGGTATCCCATATAATAAATCCAATCCAGACAGAAAGTATATGTGTTTTTTCTTTATTCAGTCAATGCATTTCGATGTACTGCACTGTGCTTCGATGCAGCACTGCTGCGAGCGATATTAATAGCCTGGGAACCCTTATGGATATTGGCCAGTTCCCAAAATATTAACATCAGCCATCAGTCGTTGGCTTTCCCTCAGCTGGTTATGAAAAAGAGGAGGGACTTCACATATTTTTTTCCATTTATATATTTATATAAGTAAGAAATAAATGAAAAAACATCTTGGGCTTCCTCCTGTTTTTAATAACCAGCTAAGGGAAAGCAGACAGTTGAGGGCTTCCCATGATTGATTATCAAAAATGGGTCCATCCATCCATCCATCCATCCATGCAGCCATCCATCCAACCATCTTTCATCTATCCATTCATCCATCCCTCCCTCATCCAGCCAGCCATCATCTACTCCACTTTTTTTTAGGGTAATTACTTAAAATAACAGAGACCAAAATGAAATAAACAAAAATAAAAAAATACTTGAACTTGAAAGGTTACCGCCGATCAGAGCCAGTATTTCTCACTCTGTCACATAGATGACAGCGTGGGAAACACCCAAATGTTCAGACTGCTGAACTCGAACAGTTACACGGACTTCCTGGAGAAACTGGATGCTATACCTTGCCGTCCAGTTTTTTTCTGGGAGTCTCATCCAATTTATGGAGGAAAATTGTGCATGTTGCAATCTTTCTTCACAATCCAATCAGTGAAAAAAATAATTCATCTACACTGCTCCACTGATTAACATTGGTCTGAGTGCGATACGTTTTTAACTTGGACCAAAAACTACAGTCGTGTGCACTAGCCATTGTGTGTAGTTACCATAAAAATGAATGGGAGTTATAGAAACAGCATCAAAAAGATGGCTAAGCTGTTAGTGTAATGCTTGAGTAATGTTATGTAGTTTCCCTTTCATTTCTATGGGAATTGCACAGTGTAATGCAGCTGTTTTTCTTAATGCTACTTCTGGTGGCCATGACCTAGGAACAGTCATTCTGCCTCGTCTGTGACTGGCAGAGATGGGAATAAACCTTTAATATCTGCTTACATTGGTTCATCTTACAAGCTCTTTATTCGCAATTACAAGACTATTGAACTGGTTAATGTACAACCTTTAACTAATACTAACTTGGAAAGCATATATCTTACATCCTCCCTCTTTTCTCATTGCCCTTCTTTGCTAGCTCTCCTCTCCCACCTTTTTTCCGTGATGGGGGGCCTCTGCCTTGGACATATCAGTAATATCTTTGCTTAGATGAAGTGCAGTGGATTAGAGCGAACTAGGATACAAGATATTAAAGTTTTATTGTTGCACATTTTAACATTAGAACATTTTTTTTACTTAGCAGTCCAAATTATAAAAATGTATTCCGATAGTGAAGGCTTACATTTTTTTTCCTAAACAGTTAACTGTCTGTTTTGTCTCATTTTGTTATCAAAATAAGATGTCAAAGTTTATGTATGATAATTTCTAGTTCATGATTTGCTTATTATTCCTGTGGTTGATTATAATTAAAAATGGCAGCTACTTTATTGAAAAGTATGTTGCTCATGTCGCACAATTCTTGTTAGAATTATGCCTGTTTGTAACTAAACGTAGTTACAACCGTGACCTGTGAATGACTACGGACTAATTATAGGGATGTATTGAAATTAGTATTAGGCCGGCCTCAATCTCAGCGTATGTAAATACGGTCCGTTTTTTACGGCCGTAATACGTAGAAAAGTCCCCAAAATAGTGATCCGTATGTCATCCGCAGGCAGGGTGTGTCAGCGTATTTTGCGCATGGCATCCTCCGTATGTAATCCGTATGGCATCCGTACTGCGATATTTTCTCGCAGGCTTGCAAAACCGACATCTAATGGATTTATGTGCTCAAATGTTCGTTAAAACATATATACAGTATATATATATATATACAGTATATATATGTCATTGAGACACATATATATATTCTGTATTTATATTTAATTCAGCGCGATAGATGTGAAAAGCCGGTAATTCAATTCCCAGCTTTTCATTTCTCCTTCCCAAACCCAACATGATATGAGACATGGTTTACATACAGTAAACCATCTCATATCCCCTTTTTTTTTCATATTCCACACTACTAATGTTAGTAGTGTGTATGTGCTAAATTTGGGCGCTGTAGCTGCTAAAATAAAGGGTTAAATGGCGGAAGAAATTGTCGTGGGCTCCCGTGCAATTTTCTCCGCCAGAGTGGTAAAGCCAGTGACTGAGGGCAGATATTAATAGCCTAGAGAGGGTCCATGGTTATTGGCCCCCCCTGGCTACAAACATCTGCCCCCAGCCCCCCCAGAAAAGGCACATCTGGAAGATGCGCCTATTCTGGCACTTGGCCACTCTCTTCCCACTCCCGTGTAGCGGTGGGATATGGGGTAATGAAGGGTTAATGTCACCTTGCTATTGTAAGGTGACATTAAGCCAGATTAATAATGGAGAGGCATCAATTATGACACCTATCCATTATTAATCCAATAGTACTAAATGGTTAATAAAACACACACACATGATTACAAAGTATTTTAATGAAATAAAGACACATGTTGTTGTAATATTTTATTAGACTCTTAATCCACCTGAAGACCATCAACCTGAAACAAAGTTAAAAAAACAAACAACAATATTCCATACCTTCCGTTGTTATGTCCCACAAAGTAATTCCATCTGAAGGGGTTAAATCATTTTACAGCCAGGAGCTGTGCTAATGCACTCGCTCGTGCCTGTAAACCCCCGGATACTGAAAGGAAAACTGGGTGATCTGTAGTTACCTTGAGTTGCGGTGATGCGCCCCCTGCTGGATGTCCTCATATGAACTCGAGCGTGGGAACTTTTCCAAGGCTCCAGTTCATGAGGACATCCAGCAGAGGGCGCATCACCGCAACTCAAGGTAACTACAGATCACCCAGCTTTCCTTTCAGTACCCGGGGTTTACAGGCACGAGCGAGTGCATTAGCACAGCTCCTGGCTGTAAAATGATTTAACCCCTTCAGATGGATTTACTTTGTGGGACATGGCAGATCATCGGAAGGTATGTATATTGTTGGTTTATTATTTTTCAGAGCGAGGGTCTTCAGGTGGATTGAGTGAGCAATAAAATATTAAAACAACCTGTGTGTTTATTTCATTAAAATACTTTGCAATATTGTGTGTGTTTTATTAACCATTTAGTACTATTGGATTAATAATGGATAGGTGTCATAATTGACGCCTCTCCATTATTAACCTGGCTTAATGTCACCTTACAATAGCAAGGTGACATTAACCCTTCATTACCCCATATCCCACTGCTACACGGGAGTGGGAAGAGAGTGGCCAAGTGCCAGAATAGGCGCATCTTCCAGATGTGCCTTTTCTGGGGTGGCTGGGTTCAGATGTTTGTAGCCAGGGGGGCAATAACCATGGACCCTCTCTAGGCTATTAATATCTGCCCTCAGTCACTGGCTTTACTGCTCTGGCGGAGAAAATTGCGCGGGAGTCCACGCCAATTTTTTCCGCCATTTAACCCTTATTTTAGTAGCTACAGCGCCCAAATTTTGCACATACACACTACTAACATTAGTAGTGTGGAATATGCAAAAAAAAAAGAAGGGATATGAGATGGTTTACTGTATGTAAACCATGTCTCATATCCTGTCTGGTTTGGGAAGGAGAAATGAAAAGCCGGCAATTTAATTACCGGCTTTTCTCTCTAACACCGGTGCGTATTTCTCGCAGGTCACACTGCTGGTCCGTGTGTAATCCGTATTTTTCTCGCCCCCATAGACTTTCATTGGCGATTTTTTTGCGCAATACGGTGACAAACGCAGCATGCTGCGATTTTGTACGGCCGTACAAGACCGTATAATACGGATCAGTAAAATACGGCTGATAGGAGCTGGGACATAGGGAATCATTGGGCTGTGTGTTATGCGTATTTTACGGACGTAGTTTATGCGCTCATACGTCCGTAAAACTCGCTAGTGTGAGGCCGGCCTTAGGCTGGGGTCACATTAGGGCATAGCATCCAATGCGAGTGCATCAAATTGAGTTTTGGTGCCACAAAAGTTTGCTGTGCTCATGCCACAAATCACACATCATGAAAATTGGCTCAACCTGAGATGATGTGTGGTTTGTGGCATTGCACGTTGCCTGCTGGAAATAGCTATAAGAAGACAAGAAATATGCTATTATAAAGGGATTAAAGCAACAGTATTTGGACTGGCTGGGACATACAGTATAATGATCTTTAATTCAGATTTGATGACTTTATGTGTACAGGGAATATTCTCCCACAGGATTACACTGCTTTGTTGATATGAGACTCTTTAGACGTATGGTTTTTATCAGAAATTTTGACCCGAATGTCCATATGCAACAGAAGTAAAGACTTTTTTTTATCAAAGCTGGATAGTTTCTTTTACACTGGGTTCACATGAGCGTACAAAATATCTATCCAATTTTTATCCAGAATAGTGGGTCAATTTTTTTCTCACTTGTCATCAGTGTGCTGTCCGTATACAATCCGTTTTTCACTCAGACGCTAGCAATCATTTACAAGGCCATTCACAGTTTCCTGTGCTACAGTATTGTAATGTATTCGCAAAATTTGGATGCCAAACTGTAGCATCTGATTTTTTTCTCTCACCAATCTGATTTCAGAGTGAAATTGCGCAGCATTCTGTGATGTTTTTCACACACGGATTTGGTCATCTGCAATGTCCAATTAAATAACATTGGTCGGAGTGCTATCCAATAAAAAATTATATAGCACTCATCTGATCTATACAGTGGTGTGAACGGAGCCCTTAAATGTACTAGACTGATGTACATGCAGATCCCCCAAAATCAGTCATTTTTTTGGCACTCCAATTGCTTATCTTCCCCATCATGGTATGTGGTATGAGCAACTACTTAAGTTCATCACCATATTTACTCATACTGTATATATATTATACTGTATTAACAAGGAATGCACAGGTCTGCCTAATAAACAGATCACTCAGTGTAATATGCTAAAAATTTAAAAATATATTAAAATGTTCTGTGTATAAAATATGAACAAATGCTTAGATCTTTCCTGAAAACATGTTTTTCTCCCACCAATTCTTTGCACAGCAAATTGGCTATTAAATCATAATTATTGTAACTAATTATTTCTCTTTTGGTGAGTTTTTTTCTTGACTCTTTCCTATCTTACCGGAATGTTATGCAGTATTTTTCGCAATCATAAAATTATCCAATGACAATAACATGGGTTAGGAAAATTATTTAATGTCCTAGAATTTTGTAGACTTTTAATCTTGATTCACATTTAATGAGTATAGCTAGGAGAGTATCCCTTAAATTTAAACATAACTTTTACTGTAACATTAAAATCAGGTCAAAATAGACACAAATAAACCCGCGTATAAAGTGCTCGTGCATACCAGTGCTCAAGTAAAAAAATGGTTTGGTCTCACCATTGTAGAGGATATACTTTCATATGGGGTTCATCAGTTCCTGGGCAGGGGAAGGATCTGACAGGGTGATAGTTTCTGACTCCCTGTTGTGCCCCTGTATAGCTCCTGTTCTTACTAGGACAGACCCCAAGTGTGCCCTTCGATGGACATCCCACCATCCACAAATTATTATACTTCCCTACACGTTTCTTCCCCACTCTTGGGGACTCATCCGGGGAACAAATCAAATGAATCTAAAATGAGCTTTAAATGTCTGTCCTCAGTATAGGACCCCGCAGTGGCAGAAGCTCCTTAAAGCCGATATGGCTGTCTGTGTCTCAGCCTACTTTTGGCAATTAGCATAAGGGAAAGCCCTTATCCGCTCCCTCTTATGTACAACTATCTAGTAAGGTATGCTCCCTTCTCTTGGCAGCACCTCCTCATGATTGTACTCACATTTCATTGGAGATTTTAAAAAAATTTGGTGCCATTGGTTTTAGAGTGAACACGAACTATAAAGTTCAGGGTTCGTACCGGACCCCTAGTGTCCATTACTGAACTCCAAACACTGACTTTTTTCTGGAAGTCTGGATTACTGTTCAGATATGGTGCTGAATAAAGTTTATTGAAAGGCTGCAGAGCAGCCAATCAACATGCTTTTAAGTTGTGGGCACTTCTGGAGCCATCATAGCCATGTCAAGTATTGGCATGACTGTGATTAGCCGGTGCACCTCGTGACTCGGCCTGTATAAATGCCAGATCACGGGTACCACCACCATTCTGCTTTGATTAACATAGGGACAAGAGGCAGCTGGGGTGAGGGACAGTGTTAGGTTCTGTGTGTGCACACTCAGTAAAAAGCCTCTGTATGTGTACTCTGTGGGAGCACTGTGCCAAAAAGTCTGTTTGTACTCTGCACCTGTGTGTGGGGGAGTACTGGGCATAAAAACTAATTTTTTACTCTGCACCTATGTCTGTGGGAGTAGTATGCCTTTAAGCCACTTTTTTTTACTCTGCACTCGTGTGTGGAAGTGCTGTATGTAAAATCAAATTTATCTTCTTTGCAGTGATGTCTGTGGTAGTAGTGTACGTAAACATTTTTTTCTACTCTATACCCATGTCTGTGGGAGTAATGTGCTTTTAAGCCACTCTTTTTTACTCTGTGGGTTAATCCTGCTGTGGAACCATGAAAAAAGTCACTGCTTTGATGCCATGGGGTCTATATGACCCCAGGCTCAATATCGTCATATTTCATTAAAATGAACATGCTGGCTGTTCAGAATAATCAAGTTTTATTCTGTCATCATTTGAGAACACAGTTATGAAATCAAACGTAACTTTGAAGTGATTTATTTGTTATCATCAAACACAAACTGAAATTTATGAGATTTATACCAAAATGCTTTACTAATTACTAAAAGTATTCAAATTCAATTAAAAAAAATGCGCAATAACTGCAACTGTGTGGATTTTAGTAAAAACATAATGACAACGAATGATCTGGCAATGAATTCAGCCCTTGCATTCACTGCACGTCATAGTGCCATGTTCTTCACAAATGAACTTCTTGCAGTCATTGCAAACAAACCTCGTCTTTTTGTCCTTCGATCAAGGACAAACATAGCACCGTTTGCACTGTCCTGTAACACTGCTGGTGTCACTTAGAACTAGACATTGTTTATTTACAATTATATTACAATACCTGTGAATAAACAGAAAATATTCAAAAAAATAATGTCAGACAATAAAGGTACTATGGGGTCAGGAGAGTCCCAAACACAGAAAATTGAAAATAACTTTGAAACAAAATTGAAAAAAAATTCAAAATATCATCAACATAAGCAGAAATATGTTACTTGAAAATACATAGAAGGTCAATGTCTGAGATTGACCACTTTTAGAAATATTTCAATTTATTCAGCGCTGGGGTCTATATGACCCCATGGTTCCACAGCAGGGTTAAAAACAATTTTTTTTTACTCTGCACCTGTGTCTGTGGGAGTAGTGTGCCTAAAAACATATTTGTGCGCAATAATTAACCCCTCTCTGACCTTAGACGTACTATCCCGTCGAGGTGACCTGGGCCTATCTGACCCTCGATGGGATAGTACGTCATAGCGATCGGCCGCTCTCACGGGGGGAGCGCAGCCGATCGCGGCCGGGTGTCAGCTGACTACTGCAGCTGACATCCGGCACTATGTGCCAGGAGCGGTCACGGACCGCCCCCGGCACATTAACCCCCGGCAAACTGCGATCAAACATGATTGCAGTATTCCGGTGGTATAGGGAAGCATTGCGCAGGGAGGGGGCTCCCTGCGTGCTTCCCTGAGACCCCCGGAGCAACGCGATGTGATCGCGTTGCTCCCAGGGTCTCTTACCTCCTCCTCCCTGCAGCAGGCCCAGATCCAAAATGGCCGCGGCATCCAGGTCCTGCAAGGAGGTGGCTTCACAGCGCCTGCTCAGAGCAGGCACCGGGAAGCCTGGAGCTGTGCACGTCAGATCGCCGATCTGACACAGTGCACAGCAAAGTGTCAGATCAGCGATCTTACACTATAACATGATGCCCCCCCTGGGGCAATGTTATAGTGTAAAAAAAATATTCATATGAGTAAAAAAATTTAAAAAAATTCCCCTCCAAAAAAGCAAAAAAATATATATATATTGTTCCTATAAATACATTTCTTTATCTAAAAAAAAACAACAATAAAAGTACACATATTTAGTATTGCCGCATCCGTAGCGACCCGACCTATCAAACTGTCCCACTGGTTAACCCCTTCAGTGAACACTGTAAAAAAAACCAAAGAACCGAGGCAAAAAACAACGCTTTATTATCATACCGCCAAACAAAAAGTAGAATAACACGCGATCAAAAAGACGGATATAAATAACCATGGAACCGCTGAAAACGACATCTTGTCCCGCAAAAAACGAGCCTCAATACAGCATCATAAAAGAAAAAATAAAAAAGTTATAGTCCTCAGAATAAAGCGATGAAAAAATAATTATTTTTTCTATAAAATAGTTTTTATCGTATAAAAGCGCCAAAACATAAAAAAATGATATAAATGAGGTATTGCTGTAATCGCACTGACCTGAAGAATTAAACTGCTTTATCCGTTTTACCAAATACGGAACGGTATAAACGCCTCCCCCAAAAGAAATTCATGAATAGCTGGTTTTTGGTCATTCTGCCTCTAAAAAATCGGAATAAAAAGCGATCAAAAAATGTCACGTGCCCGAAAATGTTACCAATAAAAATGTCAACTCGTCCCACAAAAAACAAGACCTCACATGCCTCTATGGACCAAAATATGGAAAACTTATAGCTCTCAAAATGTGGTAACGCAAAAAATATTTTTTGCAATAAAAAGCGTCTTTCAGTGTGTGACGGCTGCCAATCATAAAAATCCGCTAAAAAACCCGCTATAAAAGTAAATCAAACCCCCCTTCATCACCCCCTTAGTTAGCGAAAAATAAAAAAATTAAAAAAATGTATTTATTTCCATTTTCCCATTAGGGTTAGGGTTAGGGCTAGGGTTATGGCTAGGGTTGGGGTTAGGGTTAGGGTTAGGACTAGGGTTAGGGCTAGGGTTAGGGCTAGGGTTAGGGTTAGGGCAAGGGTTAGAGTTAGGGCTAGGGTTAGGGTTAGGGTTGGGGCTAGGGTTAAGGCTACAGTTAGGGTTGGGGCTAAAGTTAGGGTTAGGGTTGGGGCTAAAGTTAGGGTTAGGGTTTGGATTACATTTACGCTTGGGAATAGAGTTGGGATTAGGGTTAGGGGTGTGTTAGGGTTAGGGGTGTGGTTAGGGTTACCGTTGGGATTAGGGTTAGGGATGTGTTTGGATTAGGGTTTCAGTTATAATTGGAGGGTTTCCACTGTTTAGGCACATCAGGGGCTCTCCAAACGCGATATGGCGTCCGATCTCAATTCCAACCAATTCTGCATTGAAAAAGTAAAACAGTGCTCCTTCCCTTCCGAGCTCTCCCATGCGCCCAAACAGGGGTTTACCCCAACATATGGGGTATCAGCGTACTCAGAACACATTGACAACAACTTTTGGGGTCCAATTTCTCCTGTTACCCTTGGGAAAATACAAAACTGGGGGTTAAAAAATAATTTTTGTGGAAAAAAAAAGATTTTTTATTTTCACGGCTCTGCGTTATAAACTGTAGTGAAACACTTGGGGGTTCAAAGTTCTCACAACACATCTAGATAAGTTCCTTGGGGGGTCTAGTTTCCAATATGGGGTCACTTGTGGGGGGTTTCTACTGTTTAGGTACATTAGGGCCTCGCAAATGCAATGTGATGCCTGCAGACCAATCCATCTAAGTCTCCATTCCAAATGACACTCCTTCCCTTCCGAGCTCTGCCATGCGCTTAAACGGTGGTTCCCCCCCACATATGGGGTATCAGCATTCTCAGGGCAAATTGGACAACAACTTTTGGGGTCTAATTTTAACTGTTACCCTTGGAAAAATACAAAACTGGGAATTTTTATTTTCACGGCTCTGCGTTATGAACTGTAGTGAAACACTTGGGGGTTCAAAGCTCTCTCAACACATCTAGATGAGTTCCTTAGGGGGTCTACTTTCCAAAATGGTGTCACTTTTGGGGGGTTTCAATGTTTAGGCACATCAGTGGCTCTCCAAATGCAACATGGCGTCCCATCTCAATTCCTGTCAATTTTGCATTGAAAAGTCAAACGGCGCTCCTTCCCTTCCGAGATCTCCCATGCGCCCAAACAGTGGTTTACCCCACATATGGGGTATCATCGTACTCAGGACAAATTGTTCAACAACTTTTGGGGTCCAATTTCTTCTCTTACCCTTGGGAAAATAAAAAATTGGGGGCGAAAAGATCATTTTTGTGAAAAAATATGATTTTTTATTTTTACTGCTCTGCATTATAAACTTCTGTGAATCACTTAATGGGTCAAAGTGCTCATCACACATCTAGATAAGTTCCTTAGAGGGTCTAATTTCCAAAATGGTGTCACTTGTGGGGGTTTCAATGTTTAGGTACATCAGAGGCTCTCCAAACGCAACATGGCATCCCATCTCAATTCCAGTCAATTTTGCATTGAAAAGTCAAATGGCGCTCCTTCGCTTCCGAGATCTCCCATGCGCCCAAACAGTGGTTTACCCCACATATGGGGTATCATCGTACTCAGTACAAATTGTTCAACAACTTTTGGGGTCCAATTTCTTCTCTTACCCTTGGGAAAATAAAAAATTGGGGGCGAAAAGATCATTTTTGTGAAAAAATATGATTTTTTATTTTTACTGCTCTGCATTATAAACTTCTGTGAATCACTTAATGGGTCAAAGTGCTCATCACACATCTAGATAAGTTCCTTAGAGGGTCTAATTTCCAAAATGTTGTCACTTGTGGGGGTTTCAATGTTTAGGTACATCAGAGGCTCTCCAAACGCAACATGGCATCCCATCTCAATTCCAGTCAATTTTGCATTGAAAAGTCAAATGGCACTCCTTCGCTTCCGAGATCTCCCATGCGCCCAAACAGTGGTTTACCCCACATATGGGGTATCATCGTACTCAGTACAAATTGTTCAACAACTTTTGGGGTCCAATTTCTTCTCTTACCCTTGGGAAAATAAAAAATTGGGGGCGAAAAGATCATTTTTGTGAAAAAATATGATTTTTTATTTTTACTGCTCTGCATTATAAACTTCTGTGAATCACTTAATGGGTCAAAGTGCTCATCACACATCTAGATAAGTTCCTTAGAGGGTCTAATTTCCAAAATGGTGTCACTTGTGGGGGTTTCAATGTTTAGGTACATCAGAGGCTCTCCAAACGCAACATGGCATCCCATCTCAATTCCAGTCAATTTTGCATTGAAAAGTCAAATGGCACTCCTTCGCTTCCGAACTCTGCCATGCACCCAAACAGTGGTTTACCCCCACATATGGGGTATCAGCGTACTCAGGACAAATTGTACAACAACTTTGGGGGTCAATTTTTTCCTGTTACCCTTGGTAAAATAAAACAAATTGGAGCTGAAATAAATTTTTTGTGAAAAAAAGTTAAATGTTCATTTTTATTTAAACATTCCAAAAATTCCTGTGAAACACCTGAAAGGTTAATAAACTTATTGAATGTGGTTTTGAGCACCTTGAGGGGTGCAGTTTTTAGAATGGTGTCACACTTGGTTATTTTCTATCATATAGACCCCTCAAAATGACTTCAAATGAGATGTGGTCCCTAAAAAAAGATGGTGCAGTGCCACAGCTGCATTGGCGACTTCTTCCTCCTCTGCCTTGAGCTTCCACTGAGCCCACACTGTCAGTAGTGTATTTACCAGCGTGCACTAGTATTCCCGCATTTTCCAATCCCGCTCCTGTGACGTAAGTAAGGACAGCACATTTTGCTTGTAGCATGGATCCAGTAGGGTGGCCACCCAGTAATCAGCACTTGTAACATTTCGGGCAACTCGTCAGTCGTTGCACAGCAGCATGTATTGGCTCATGTGTATCAGACTGCTCAAAGGCAACAACAAGCTGTCCTCAATGGGAGATGTATCATCTGGATCACCTATATACCTCCATCCACATTCCAGTGAAGCCCATGAGCTGCTTTAAGTGCCACCCTGCTGTGAACACAGTTCCTCCTCCTCAAAAACTGGCTCCTGGCTGGTCAGTTGTGCATTGGCCGTTGTTAGTACAGGAACTCATCCTTTGAGCCATGTATGGATGACTGCCTTGATAATGGTGTGAATGATCCCTGTTTCTCTGCTTCCTCCCATGCCACCACCTCATCCATCATCGTCTGAAGCGTTTTTGCTAGGAGGCATAGAAATGTGATAATAATGCTGATGATGGCGTCATCAGTAATGGCCATGTTTGTGGTGTACTTGTAGCAGCATAACATGGCACACAACGTCCCTCATGGAGGCAAACTAGGCAGTAAAGTGGTGTTATCCCACAAAGGGTCTGACTCATGTGTGCTGCTGCTGAAAGTCCAGTATCATCTACTGCACGCACAGTGTCTACAGCATATGTAATGTGGAGTTCCATCTTGTGGGTATGTCACATAACAGGCAGTGAGCAAGAAGGCAAAAGTGATACTGCAGCGCCTACAGGCGAGCAGCAGCAAGGTGAGAACACTGAAAGCACGCATACAGGGACTGTACTTTCTGCAGCAGCTCTGACTTCTTTGGGTAATTTTCCAGGAAGCTATGCACCACCAAATTCCACACTTGCCGGGCAAGGAATTTGGACCAAACCAACTTGGCCCAGAGCTGCTATGAGATGTCGCCTGTAATGGCACACCACCAGGCCAGGCTTGAGGTTCAGCAGCACCAATCACTCATCAGTAGTGTTGAGCATTCCGATACCGCAAGTATCGGGTATCGGCCGATATTTGCTGTATCGGAATTCCGATACCGAGATCCGATACTTTTGTGGTATCGGGTATCGGTATCGAAACAACATTAATGTAAAAATGTGTAAAAGAGAGAATTAAAATAAAAAATATTGCTATACTCACCTCTCCGACGCAGCCTGCACCTTACCGAGGGAAGCGGCAGCGTTCTTTGTTTAAAATTCGCGCTTTTCTTTCCTTACGTGAAGTCCCGGCTTTGTGATTGGTTGCGTCGCAGTCACATGGGCGACGCAACCAATCACAGCAAGCCGTGACGTAATTTCAGGTCCTTAAGGATTTTAAAATTACGTCCCGGCTTTGTGATTGGTTGCGTCGCAGTCACATGGGCGACGCAACCAATCACAAGCCGTGACGTCACGGGAGGCTGGACACGCGCGCATTTTAAAATGCGCGCTTGTCCAGCCTCCCGTGACGTCCCGTGATTGGTTGCGTCGCGATCAACCAATCACAAGCCGGGAGGCTGGACACGCGCGCATTTTAAAATGCGCGCTTGTCCAGCCTCCCGTGACGTCCCGGCTTGTGATTGGTTGCGTCGCGATCAACCAATCACAAGCCGGGAGGCTGGACAAGCGCGCATTTTAAAATGCGCGCGTGTCCAGCCTCCCGGCTTGTGATTGGTTGACCGCGAAGCAACCAATCACAAGCCGGGACGTCACGGGAGGTTGGACAAGCGCGCATTTTAAAATGCGCGCGTGTCCAGCCTCCCGGCTTGTGATTGGTTGACCGCGACGCAACCAATCACAAAGCCGGGACGTAATTTTAAAATCCTGAAGGACCTGAAATTACGTCACGGCTTGCTGTGATTGGTTGCGTCGCCCATGTGACTGCGACGCAACCAATCACAACGCCGGAACGTAATTTTTAAATCCTGAAGGACCTGAAATTACGTCACGGCTTGCTGTGATTGGTTGCGTCCCGGCCACATGGGCGGCACACGACCAATCACAAGCCGGGACTTCACGTAAAGGAAAGAAAAGCGCGAATTTTAAACAAAGAACGCTGCCGCTTCCCTCGGTAAGGTGCAGGCTGCGTCGGAGAGGTGAGTATAGCAATATTTTTTATTTTAATTCTTTCTTTTACACATTAATATGGTTCCCAGGGCCTGAAGGAGAGTTTCCTCTCCTTCAGACCCTGGGAACCATCAGGGATACCGTCCGATACATGAGTCCCATTGACTTGTATTGGTATCGGGTATCGGTATCGGATTGGATCCGATACTTTGCCGGTATCGGCCGATACTTTCCGATACCGATACTTTCAAGTATCGGACGGTATCGCTCAACACTACTCATCAGTCTGTTGTTTGATCACTGTCCACAGCTCCTGCAGGGTATGGGATTTCTCTCCCAAACAGATAAGTTTCAGAACAGCCTGCTGTCGTTTTTCCCCTGGCTGTGCTGAAGTGGGTGGTGTAGTTGTTACACTGACTGGATGAGGAGGTGGTGGAGGAAGCAGAGTAGGAGGAAGTGGCAACATGACCAGAGAAAAATCTGAGAAACATCCAGCAATCCTCGGTGGTGGTTGTACATGCACCAAAATGCTTTCTGCCTCAGGCACAGCGGTCACAAATGCCTAAATAATGCTGATTTTTTTAAAAATGGGCAAAACTGTTTGTAAGCAGCATCTAAATGTTTTTATTTAACTACAGGAATAGTGCCAATAGTTCAGTCCATCAAACAATAATGAAAACTCAACTGCATATAGACTTTGTAAACAGAGATTTAGAAAAAACTAACATCCTTCATGTCTTCTACTTTTGACTTTACCTTAATATGGAAAGTTTACCTTCACATATTATATAAAAACAATTCAGTTACTCAAAAAATCTTTTTTGTACAGATACAAATTCCTCTTTATCCTCTGCTTTAAAGTAAAAACTTGAACATGTGATTTTTTTTTTGTCAGACCATAGTTTTTGAATGAGCATCAAATCACTGGCTGCTATACATTTCCCCACATCCATAGTTAAACCTTAGCTTCTCAGAGGCCATTCTGCTCTGATTTAAGGATGGAACTTACTTGGCAATCACATGAGAAGATTCAACAGTCTTCAAAGTGTTTTCTGGACCATTTGCCTAAACTTTATTAGGCAATCTGAGTTAATAGATTGGATCCCTCCATCAGGACTGGACTCATCTATTTGCCAAAAGGTGAATGAGTCTGAAAAGATTATATTTAACTCTGGAGGTGCCAACACATTAATGGAAAGCACATTAAGAGGTTTGTTCTATCTTCTGATGAACATCTGCAGTTACAATATGTGCCTGCAGACTTCTGAATCCTTACAATGTGAGGACCGCATGCTGCCAGGATTCTCCAATGTTGGCGGTGAAAGCTGGGGGTCATGCAACTACAGGCATATAATTTACATGCAAGTAATCATATGCTTCATGCAAATGAATTGAAAGAAGCCATGCACATCTAGTTGGATTGTGACCAGACGTATGCAAATCGCATACTTGCGGTCACGTGACCTCTCATTCTCGCAATCAACACCGGAAAATCCGGACAGTGTGCCCATGCTGTAAGGATTCACAAGTCTGCAGTCCCTTGGTGTGACTGCAGACTTTCATCAGAAGACCGGATAACCCTTATAGGTTGAATTAAACTGTGTAATGCTTCATTTCTCCTCTGGTGGAATTACAGGGCAATTAAAAACTTGCTGTGCACAGATTCTAACTGATCTCTCGGAGTTACACCCTATCATTAACTTATTCTTAGGGGACCCTTCTAACAAAAGCTAATTAGTCACAGTGGACATCATTTATAAAAAGAAAAAAAAGAAAAAAATATAACATAAAAAAGAATCTAAACTTTCCTGCCACCGAGTACCATATATGGAGTTTCCAGAACCCTGTGTGTCTCTAGAGATATTGATAACTGAAGTAGAATGTGTGGGTTCGAAGGACATACTTTCTGGTGCTGTATTGTTACTTTGTAGCAAATAATCTCTAAACAATGACAATAGTAATACTGCTGGGCAATGAATTTCACATTCACAGGTCACCTATGTGTATGTTTAAAGAACAATAATAATAATAATTTTAAACTGGCAAACATGATGTCACAAAATGTTAGATCTAGATTTCCCAGACGTAAAAGGTATTTAAGGATAATCTAGGCGCTGGCTTCAAATCCAACATAGTTAGCAACAAGATGGAAATTATTTTTCTTGCAGTAATTACTAAGGAACTCCCAGAAGGTGCTTATGATGTTCAAATGGCATTGAGTCTCAAGATATTTTTGTATGCGATTCTTGCAGGCAGCATCCAGTGACTTTTTATACCCAGTTTGGCTGAAATTATTTTTTATTATTATTTTTCTTTAAGATTTATGCATTAAATTAAGGTTTGCTGTATTCCTAAACACTTGGCACATATGAAATAAAATCAACGTATACTTGTTTTGTAATAACCGAATTAATGTCACGGACATTAAGATCACTCATTACGCAAGGGGATTGATATGGTGCTCATGTTTTCATATTTGAGCTAAGCTTAAGTGTGAAATTACCAGCTTGTAACTGTTGTTTCAAGTACATTTGCACATTGCTAGTATAAGATAAATAAATACCACACAGAACAAGGCATGAAGGATGAATAGTAATATTGGTATAGTGCTATAAATGGATTTAAAAAGTATATAAATCAGTTTAGAAATAATCAAGTCATATAATAAAAGAGCGATTCATAAGATGCATGAAGGTATTGAGGCTCAGTATAACTTAGACCAAGAATCAAGGTCAAGGAAAATCTGAAGACAGACCTCTTTATATGTAGGCATCTATTAGATCCCATAATTAACGGATATGAAGTTGGACACTTTTGGGGACAATTTTTTTTAATCAAACAGGTTGTCCAGTTAAATTAAATTAACACCTAGCCACAGGATAGATGATAGTTATTGACTGCTGAGATCTCACTGCCAGGACCTGCACTAATCCATACAATGCCGCACTTTAATCCATGTTATGATGGAGTGCCAGTGCGCATGTGTGATGGCTTATTTTCTATGGATCTGCTGTGCTCAGCTTTATCCAGCAGTCTCAAAGTTATTGAATGGAGTAGAAGTCGAGCATCCGACCTGCCACTCCATTTTGTAACTGGGATAAAAGTGCCCGATAGGGTTGAGCGAAACGGATCGTTCATTTTCATAAGTCGCCGACTTTTGGCAAAGTCGGCGTCTCATGAAACCGACCCGATCCCTGTGTGGGGTCTGCCATGCGGTACGCGACTTTCGCGCCAAAGTCGCGTTTCAATGACGCTAAAAGCGCCATTTCTCAGCCAATGAAGGTGGACGCAGAGTGTGGGCAGCGTGATGACATAGAT